>NW_016157110.1:535106-642298 GCF_001687245.7 Rhagoletis zephyria
TGCATAATTTCGGTTTTTCTAATATGCATTATTGCGGTTTTCAACCGAAACTGTGCATATATGCATTATTTCGGTTTTTTTCATATGCATTATTTCGGTTTTCAACCGAAACTGTGCATATATGCATTATTTCGGTTTTTTTCGTATGCATTATTTCGGTTTTTTTCATATGCATTATTTCGTATGCACAGTTTCCATATGCACAATTTCAGGGTGCCGTTGTTTTTGTCTTACGTCAACGTAAAAAATAAACGCTGGGAAATAACTTTAATCGGCAACGGAAAAAATATTTCTCATCTAATAACTGTTATAGCAAAAAAAAACGTTTTCGTTAAATTTCAGAATTCGGGCAACGTTTTCAATCTGTAGATTCGAGATAACGGTTATTCTTGGTGCCTGTCTATAGCACATCTACAGTCCAAGGCTTTTAGTTTGACG
This sequence comes from Rhagoletis zephyria, assembly GCF_001687245.7. NCBI lineage: Eukaryota > Metazoa > Arthropoda > Insecta > Diptera > Tephritidae > Rhagoletis > Rhagoletis zephyria. The sequence goes on from NW_016157110.1 coordinate 535,545, forward strand.
CCCCATTTTGGAAAATCGAACAAACGGTGCGGATTTGATGGCATTGACTATTAAATAATTTGAATTCAATTTTTTAGCAGTTGGCAACTCTGATCGAAAAACTAAAACCAGTTTGCACATCTACATGCCAAGCGCTTGAATTTGACATCTCATTTTTGAAAATCGAGCAAACGGTACAGATCTTTTATCCTGAACAAAAAGTCCCTTCGCGTATTATATATATAAATTTACCCTTGTCCTAACAAAACGTTTTAAATAAATTGCAAACTTTCGCCATATCCAACTATGCCGTTTGGTTACCTACTATTTATTTATAACCACAGCTTGATAATAATAACAAAACCTTTTTCTGGGTGTAGTATTTCAGTGCATTGAGAAGCTTAGCGAGAGAAGATACCAAAGCTAAATTAACCTGCAAAACCTGGGGCTTAGAATACTATCAGATATCCTTACACGATACTGCCGACTAAGAGGACATCTGCATAACCTGGGGATATGATGAAATGATCTTTTGCGGATTTTCGACTCTACCAGCGAGACACCATCAAACATTTCATCCAGTGCAGGGTCAGGCGCGAGGAAATTCAAGGCTCAATGCGGCCACAGTTTAAGCACATTCACTCTCTACCCCCGAAGGCGCTGTTGAAATTTCTCAGGGATCTATGCTTAGAAGAGGTATTGTAAATAGTGGAGGGAACAATTAATCTCTAGGTCCCTGTTCACACCTCATTTTAAGATCTATCAATGTTTCGCTGAGAAAACAGTTTACGTCAACTAAATATGATTCTCTTAACACATGATTTGGTTATAGTTAACGAATCGTGCGTCGAGCGAAATAGTTTAGTTGAATAGTCTGTCAGTGAATGTAAATTCGTAACCACCACTGAATAACTTTTTTTTTTTGGAATCAATTTTTTTTTGCAATCTGTATGTAATACATTCAACAAATTATTTGTGTCAACATACATACATACATATAAAATATTAAGTCATTTTCTTATTGGATGTACCATTGGTGTAACCATTTCTTGTGCGAGATCAGGTCGCATAATTAGCTAAGGAAATCTTTTGTTGACCTCCTCATTAGGCGATTAAAAATATTTGGGGTAGATAACAGCTCCTCTATGAGTGGGTTAGTCTGGCTTTGTAGTTTCAGGTTATAGGATGCAGCCAGGGCCGTCGAGAGAAAACTCGGGCCCGGTACTAAAAAGTTAATTTAAAAGCATATAACCCAAATCGCCGAAAACGAAACCAAGGAAACAATTTTTTCTCAGGTTTCGCAGATTTTTTATTATATCTGGGCCATGCCTATTCTCAGGTATCAGACAACGTAAATATACACGAATCTTCTTCTCTCAATCATGAAAATTCACTTAATCCTGATAAACCTTTAAATTAATGAAAATTCAAAAAGCACAACATGAAATTAAGGGTTGTTTATATTTAAGGACCACCATTTTTTGCATTGTACTTGCGTTTCTTCGCTTGCCCTGTATTACTTTGAAGTTAATAAAAATACTATTCGATAAAATAATCAGCGTTTACCTTTCTAAGTGAAAATAAAGTCGGCAGTATTTCTAATGTAATGCAACAGTCCAAAATATCAAAAGGTTTTTTGGCGCGGAATCCACCGGACTAAAGAATGGAAAAATCTGGTTTCTTCGCGCATTTTCGGCCTTCTTTCACAATAAAATAAAGCAGTTTCTTCATTATCCATATGTTTTCGGTGGAAAACTATTTGTAACGTAAAACGCGAGGCATATGGGCATTCTTATGCATATAAACTAGCACACAAATGCGAATAATTTTGCCCTGACAGACGTTAGTATTGCGGATTAACGAGTCGTAGGGTCGTGGGTTTGAGTCCCACCGCCAGTAGGATTTTCATCTATTTCGTTTTTATTAATTTTTTTATAAGTTCTATATTTTTTTAACTTTGCTTTCAGTTATTCGTTGTTGACTTTTTAATAAAATTTAACACATTTAAAATAGCTAATAGTAAAATAAAAAATGTGATATAAAATAAAAAATGTGATATAATAAAAGTAAATAAGCCGCTGTGGTGTAGCGGTAAGCAGTGCGCGCTTACACTCCGTAGGGACAGGGTTGAATCCCTGGTCAAAGCAACATCGCCCCTCGGTAGGCAATGGCAAACCTCCGAGTGTATTTCTGCCATGAAAAATAGCTTTTCATAAAAATACAATCGCCGCTCGGAGTCGGCGTAAAACTGTAGGTCCCTCCCCTTTATTTGACAACATCAAGGCGCACGCCACAATTTGGAGGCGAAGCTCGGCCAAGCACTAACATATGTGTAAGCGTCAATCCATTATTATTAAATATATAAATAAAATAAAATAAATAACCAAAAATAAAAATTTTTTCGCAATCGCTCCGTTCGAGGATCGAACCTGGCAGCTATAGGCTTGTAGCACGCAACTCTCACCACTCGGCTAGCGCGGACGCCAAACTCGCCTGCTTTGTTTGCTTATTTGTACAAAAGACAACAGCTCGCCGCTTTTACCAGTGTTTTCATCGAAAATTCCCCTGATCCGAGCTAATTCCCAAAAATTTCGCGCATTTGCTCGGCTGCTTATGCACATTTTAAAGAGGAACATGCATGAGTTAAAGCAAATAAAGGCTGTTTATGCAAATACGCGAGCCCGTTTGTCAACCGTCTTTTTTACTAATTTAGTTTTCAGCTAAAATTATTTTTGAAGTGAAACTTCTTTAGCGGCGGTTGGTTGGTTGGGAGTAAATTGCCAATTCAGCGGAAATTGCACACGGATCTGGTTGGGATGGAAATGATGCAACGGAAGTGATGCAACGGAAATGGTGCAACGGAAATGATTGGGGCTGAAGCAAGTACTTCTTGTGTATATGCAACGGAAATGATGCAACAGAAATGATGCAACGGCAATGGTGCAACGGAAATGGTTGGGGCTGAAACAAGTGCTTCTTATGTGTATGCATATGGTATCTATAAATTTAACAAAAATTTGCTAACAAAAGGTTAAAGAATAACACTTAGAAAAAGACCAATACAAGAATGAAAGTAAAGGTGACTACGTACATAAATGAAGAAAAGGATAAAGGCAAAGGTAAAAATAACAACAAAAACAAAGATGCGTAAAGATAAAGGCAAAAATGGAGACCAAGGTAAATCTAAGCACTTTACTTATATATATAAGAACAAATGTGAAGGGGAATATGTAGCTGAAAAAAATGATGAACATAAAAGTAAAGACAAAGAGGAGGATGAGGATACCGATAAAAGCAAAGATGAAGATAGGGGAAGAAAGACTAAAATAGAGGTAATTAAAGAGGAAAGGATATAGAGAATAGAGAATAGAGAGAGACACAGAGACTCAATCTGGGTTTTTTTTTGTTGGATTTTGGAGATTTTCGATTTTGTTGTCGATAATTATCGATATTTATCGACTTTGTTAGCGATATTTATCAATTTTGTTATCGAATTTAATATCGATATTTATCCGATTTTGTTATCGATATTTATCGATTTTGTTATCGATATTTATCGAATTTGTTATCGATATTTATCGATTTTGTTATCGATATTTTTATCGATTTTCTAATCGATTTAGCTACCAATGGTATTATCGATGTTGCTATTGAAATTTGTATCGAATTCGTCATCGATTTTGGTATCGGTATTTTGATGGACGTTATAATCGATTTTGTTATCGATAGAGTATAATGATAAAAATGAAGATGATGGAAAAACAGAATAACATGAATGTTATTAAAACGAACAGTGGTAGAGGTAGGGATCTACATTGATAGAAAAAAAGCGCAAAATATAACCTTAAGCAAAAGCAGATGTGTGTATGTATAGATAGATAAGTAACGTAAGTTTCACTTCTACAGTGTGGCCCAGGCGCACTTACTTTTTTTTATTTAGTTAGAGATAGGTTTCATTTTGAAAGCAACATTGTAAGCTATTGAACGTGCTATTGACTCATAGTTAAAATATATAGTCTTTTTAACTCAAATCCTTTTCTTCTCCTTCTTATTTGGCGCTGTAACCCCTAAGCGGTTTTGGCCGAGTTTAACAAAGCGCGCCAGTCGTTTCTCTTCTGTGCCAACTGACGCCAATTGGAAACGCCAAGTGAAGCCAAGTCCTTCTCCACCTAGTCTTTCCATCGCAGTGGGGGCCTCCCTCTTTCTCTGCTACCACCAGTGGGTTCCGAGTTGAATACTTTCAGAGCTGGAGGTTCGGTGCCCAATCGAACGACATGGCCAAGCCAGCCGGGCCGCTATATTGCTCAAATAGGCTCACAAAATAAAAATTACGTAGAAAAATAAATAAACGCGAGAATTATATTATTTAAAAAATGGAAACGAGGCCAAAAGAAGCGAAACAAAAAGCTAAAAGAAGAAGATTTTCTGATTAGATAATCAAAATCTATTGGAATTATTTCAAGTATTTTTCTATTACTATTATTATCCTTCAAAATGCACTCTCGAATGGTGCTATAAGATTTTTCCTTCAAGAGTTACGTCCACTTTAACCGTCTTGTCCTCGAATCTAACATCGCCAAACCAAGCATATGCTTTCTTCCAATGGCAATAGTTTTTGAAGGAAAACTCGTTAAGCAACCCTCTAAGGCGCATTTTGAATGGTAAGAATAGTACTAAATGTCATAGAGCAAGCAAAAGTGGCCATTAAAGCCTTTTTTCGTGCACTTATCCCCGTGTTGGCCGCTGTGGTGTAGTGGTAAGCAGTGCGCGTTTCCACTCCGCAGCACCTGGGTTCAAGCCCTGGTCAAAGCAACATCGCAAAAAATATAGAAAAAAAAGGTTTTTTTCTTAACTGCGGTCATCCCTCGGCAGGCAATGGCAAACCTGCGAGTGCATTTCTGCCATGAAAAGCATCTTCTTATAAAAATACAATCGCCGTTTGGAGTCGGCGTAAAACTGTAGGTCCCTCCGCTTTGTGTGACAACATCAAGGCGCATGCCACAAATCGGAGGAGAAGCTCGGCCAAACACTAACATATGTGTAAGCGCCAATCTGTTATTATTATCATTAACCCCGGAAAACCTCAACATCTTGGCACAGTTGTAAGCTCGAGTTCGAGTTCTAAGCAGAAAATTACTTCTGAAACGACTTACAGCTGCACGGCAACATAAGTCTGTATTCATAATTATTATGTTCTTAGTTTCATTGGATTACATGTCAAATCGCACGTCTGCTTAATTCATGCTACTTATTGCATAAAATAGACTACAAGCTATTTTTTGCAAATATTAACCTCAAAATTAATTTTATCAGTTCAATAAATACGTAGCTCTTGAGTTCCATCCTTAAGCTAAGAAACTGTGTACCAACTTTTGAAACCCTTATATAAGGAGAGTAGAGTTTTTCGATAATATGAAGCAGCTTTTGAAAGAAGAAAAACTATCCGAAAGTTGTATTCTAGCGAGTTTTAGCGGGTGTTGAAAAGCTATAGTAACAGTCCGCGTTTTGGGCCATATGATCATTTTCTTTAATTTATAAAGTCCGAAAGAATCAGCACGATTCGTAATATGTATATAATTAAGCCCTATAACGAAGGAGCAATTACATTGTAAAAAAAAAATAATAACAAGTTGTGTTTCTGATATTTCGGGCCCCTTTAAGAAGCCTTGCACAGGTGAATACCGTAGGTGCTAAGCGGTTTGATGGCAGTTGAGTACAGCAGAAGTTGCGTTCCAGGTGCTCACGATATTCACGATATTCACGATTTGCAGTTTTTTTTTGCAGGAAAGCGTTCCAGGTGTCAAAAAACCTGTAAGTCAAACCACTTTTGTGAGAGTAACTTGCTCTCTCTCTCTCAGTCAGAGGTTGCAGGTTTTAGTCCGAAGTTTTTCTTCCTGCAAGTTCATGAAAAGTGTCAAACGATAGGCAGGGTTGCATTTGTAAACAAAAACAGAACCTTAAGCGCCACGGAGACGATCAAATAAATACGTCAAGCATTGCATATGTATGAGATTGGCCCGCAAACGTTCAAATAAACTCGTCAATTAAGCAAACAATTTATTTTTCTTGTCCGCGCACTTGCCCACCACGACGATCAGAAGGCAAATGCGTTTGTTTTTTGTCAAGCATAACGCGAGACGATTGATAAATATATTTGATCGTCTCCATGGCACTTTACATTAAAAAAAAAATGGAAGTAGTTACAGGAAAAGTGGTTTTTCGCGTTCCAGGTGACCTTTATTGTTTCGCTCTCGCTCCCCTCTTTCAAGAGAGTAATATTGTTTGACAGTTTTACAGGTTTTTACACGAAGTTATCTGAAACGCAACTAGAAGTTGGTTTTCAGTTGATAGTTGGGGGTTACAGTTTAGAAGCCAATGTAGGTTGTAAGAGATCTCCATATTTAGTTTCGTTGCTTTGTGTATGTTAACATCGTTCAGTTGGGCGGGTGGGCAGGTGCCTCTGATGAGTGTGACCGTTACTTGGACAGATTTAGTGCTATCAGATCTTATCCGCCATTTTTTGGACCAATCACCGATTGTATTTAGAGCATTTTGAAGTTTATGTGAAGTTATACTAGGGGAAATGTCTTCCGCTAAAATAGCAGTGTCATCAGCAAAAGTGCCAATGGTGACGCTATCAGCAATAAGCAAATCGTACGTGTAGAGGAGATATAGTATAGAGCCCATTACGAAAAAAAGTGCTCTTTCAGATAAGACTGAATAAATATATAGTAGTTGGTAGGGAGGGTGGTTTTAATTTTATAAAGTAGCCCATCGTGCCAAATGCGATCAAAGGCTTGTGATATTCCGAGGAAAGCAGCAGTGCAGTATTTATTTTGGTCAAATGCTGACTGAATTTTCTCGACAAGCCTGTGGACTTGTTCGATTGTGCTGTTCCCTCTTCTAAATCCAAATTGCTGATTCGGAATAAGCTTCTTCTTCTCGATGGAAGAAAAAGCACGACCAGGAGTTTGGAGACCAAGGGTAGTAAGCTAATAGGCCGATATGATTCAACTTTAAGAGCATTTTTCCCCGGTTTTAAGATCATTTTAACTTGTGAGATTTTTCATTGACGAGGTATAAAACCGATATGTAGAACCGCGTTGAACAAGTATGTCAGAAACTTGTTGCCTGCTGGCAGTAATTGTTTTAATAACTGGCCTATTATTAAGTCGTAGCCAGGTGCCTTTTTGGGTTTTAGCTTTTCAATTTCTGTCATCTCATTCGAACTTTCGGTGTGTGGTGAAGATTCACCATATTTTGGGACAGTAGCCCTGTTCGCGTACGCACTATCCAGTAAATCCAGTACTAATTTTACTGGTTTTTTAATGGATGTCGTTTTCGTACGCAAAAACTTGCAAGAAACTAGCAAAAGAGGGGAAATTGAGAGAGCAAAAATGACAGCTAAACTTGCAAGTTTTACTGGATTTTTACTGGATAAATTTTTACTAGCATCTATTTGCTAGTAAGAAAAACAGCTGATGGCATGATGCTTATTGTAAATCACATTAAGAAAATAATTGTTTGTGGTGCTTTTAGAGTTGAAATTGACAAAATAAACCTATTTAAATATATAAGGTGTGTACGCGTATTGAGAGGACAAAATTCTCCAGCAGCAAAAGCTCTGAGAATTTAGCAGCATTCGCTCTCAAAGAGACGAAATATCAACAGAAGTACGAGAACGCAAAATTTGCAAAAACTTGCAACCTTCGAAACAGCTGATCACTTGCGCAGTTGCCACTGGTGATTAATTTGACAATTTATTTTCTGTTTGGTACATTTTCCCCCGATTTGGCATTTTATACAATTGCATAGTTTTCGGTAAGAAAAATCTTTTTAAAATACAAATTAATTATATGAATAAGTTATTTTTTTCATAATTATTTGTGATATCACATGGTGACGTATTCAAAAACAAGAGTATCTCCTCCAAACACCCATCATTGATCCAAAAACAATGTAATAGATATAGCACAGATGTAGCTTTAAAATTATAAAATTTTCATTTCAACAATCAACCTACCAAAACCGAAAACTTCAGCAAAACAACATTTCAGCATGCTGCATTTGAATCTATTTTGGTATATTTAAAGGTAAATTATTGTACAAACGAAAAATGTCATACGGCAACCATGGTCAGCACACACTAAAGTAAACAAACTGGAGATTAATAGCAAATTAGCGAAAAATAAACACAACAAACGTTGTGCATATTAAATTCACTCACTTTTTCGTTGTATTCTAGCATTAATAATAAAATTTGCAATAAATAACTCAAAAAGGCCATATTTTCTTTTGTTTATTTACAAACATGTGTTTNGCCATATTTTCTTTTTGTTTATTTACAAACATGTGTTTGTGATCAGCTGATTTTCTAGCTTGCAAGTTTTAGCTGGGAAAAATTTTTCAGCAGAAATTTGCAGCTCTCTTTCACATTTCGCTCTCCCAATTTCCCCTACTTTGCAAGTTTTTTGGGTACGAGAACGCAAAACCAGTTAAAGTTTTCTAAAACTTTAGATAGTTGGGCGTACGCGTACACTCCTATAATAAGATGGAAAACACTAGTTTTCTAAGAAAATTGCATCGGAAAATAACAAATTAATCAGCTGTTTATAAAGCAAGCAACTTCTTGCTGGTTTTGCGTTTTCGTACTTTCTTGCATATTTCACTCATTGGGAGTACATATTGGCTTACTCTCCGAAATTTGGTTACTGGCAAGTTACTGGATATTTTTTGCTGGAGAATACAAAAACACAGCTATAGTTGTAGTTTGCTGCATGACCTGTTTTAGGAGTGATATCATTTCTGTCATCTCATTCGAACTTTCGGTGTGTGGTGAAGATTCACCATATTTTGGGACAGTAGCCCTGTTCGCGTACGCACTATCCAGTAAATCCAGTACTAATTTTACTGGTTTTTTAATGGATGTCGTTTTCGTACGCAAAAACTTGCAAGAAACTAGCAAAAGAGGGGAAATTGAGAGAGCAAAAATGACAGTTGAACTTGCAAGTTTTACTGGATTTTTACTGGATAAATTTTTACTAGCAACTATTTGCTAGTAAGAAAAACAGCTGATGGCATGATGCGTATTGTAAATCACATTAAGAAAATAATTGTTTGTGGTGCTTTTAGAGTTGGAATTTACAAAATAAACCTATTTAAATATATAGTAAGGTGGAAAACACTAGTTTTCTAAGAAAATTGCATCGGAAAATAACCAATTAATCAGCTGTTCATAAAACTAGCAACTTCTTGCTGGTTTTGCATTTTCGTACTTTCTTGCATATTTCACTCATTGGGAGTAAATATTGGCTTACTCTCCGAAATTTGGTTACTGGCAAGTTACTGGATATTTTTTTTCTGGAGAATACGAAAACTCAACTAGTGTTATCTGTGGTTGCGGGTATTGGTAAGCCTCTGACAGCTTGGGCATAAGTAACGGCGTTCGGGGTAACAGTCCTTTGACTACCGCTGGCACCCGTCTTAGTTGCTGCTTCTGAGTATTGAGTAGTAGTCGTTGACACAACTGCTTTCTTCCTCAATGACGGGTATTTGATTTGTTACAGATTATTGTAAACCAAACAACCCTAATAGTTTGCTGGATGGTTGCCCTGACAGAAGGCGCTTTTGACGTCATCAGATCTGGTTTTTCGGGTACAATCAGAAGTTATGTATATGGTTTCCAGCGCAGCAGGCTGTCGTGTGTCCATACTGCCGACAGTTACGATTTTTGAGTGTAGAAGGGTTTTGACTTGATAAATATTTTTGTTGTTCGGGCTGGATTTTAGTTCGATGACGAATATTGGTAGTGGTTATTTTGTAACTCTGTGTTTCATGTTCCATGTGTTTGATACAGAGTGACCAAGCTTTTTAAGTGATTCCGTAATATCTTCCGGGTCAAGAGACGGGTGCATGTTTTTAAGAATTACTTTGAAATACCTTTCTACTTATGCGAGTAAAAGTTGAACTTCACAAAAGCCCTTCCAAGCGTCCACCGCTTCTCAGACTTCAGAATTAGTTAGCCTTAAGTTGTATCGGATTGTGCTCTGAAAACCAAAATGCCTAAAAAGCTTAATGTAAAGCTCCACTTTAAACGAGGCTTTTCTTAGCATAGAAAAAGATGCAAAATATAAACAACTGCATTGTATTTTCGAGGCTATGAAGTATTTTTTATGTACACAATTATATTAAATATATAGCAGAAACATCGCCAACAATGCAGATCAATCAAAGAATATATGAGCAAATGTCAGGAGTTTTTTTTACCACTCCCTTCCCTCGACAGAAAAAGACGCATTCTTCTTGCATTTTATTCAATCAATGGATTTCCAGAAACAAGTACAATAAAAAATAAGTCATGTATCTGAAAAATTTTCGCCTTAAAACGTTTATTTAGGCGAAAATGTACCGAAATTTTTAATTTTTTCATTGTCGTTCGAAAAAATCATACTTGCTTTTTTTAATAACTTTGGGAAGTTTTCAAATACAATTTTAGTATTTGGGGCAATGAACGTTGGCATCAAATACAACATATCTATGAAATTTCAAGGAAATGACACCAAATAAAAAAAACTGGCAGCATGCAGAGAATCTGTTGCAGCTATTTTGTAATTTTTGAAATTTTACGATTTTAGTAATTTAGAATCATTCAAAATGTCAAACTTAAACGGTGAAAATGTTCCTCTTGCCAAAACAAACGAATCTAGTGTAATTTAAAACTAGTGTGTCGCCAAATGAAATGAATAAATTACATTGAGTAAAAGATGACTATGATTTGATAAACTAAAATTCCATTTTAACAATTTTTATTGCTACACTCGAAATGCATGCAAAAATTGTTATATATGTATATGTTTATAGACAGTAATATACAAATACATAACGTCGTTTAAAGTACAAAGCCGCGTATCAGGAAAATGCAAAAACTTCGTATGTGAGGTTGCCATCATTTTGTAGGTGAGAGTAAAGCTAGTCTTATTTTAAAGCGGTTCTTTCTTTTATCCCTAATTATCTCTTCTTCTCATTTCTATGAATCAATATTTTAGTATAAACGGATAAGGGCTTGATGTCATGAGATTCCGGTGAGCAAATATCTTTTTTGGCACAAATGTCACTTGCGAGGTTTTGCAGAACGACAATACGCGGGTTTGTACATTAAATCACGATATGCTCATAAGTAATGCTGTGTAAATTCTTCCACGCCAATATTTAGTTATTTTAAATAATATGAACTTTAAGTTAAGGCGCGCGAGTAAACGTGTTAGATGCATATGTATGGAGCTACGGGGCGTATACGTTCCATACGAAACTACGGGTATATGAGCATATTTTTCCTTTTTATACCCGAGCGCACTTGTGCACAAGGGTATATTAACTTTGTTCACATAACGATTGTTTGTAACAGCCAAAACAAATCGATAGATATAGACAAATGTATACATAAATGCTCAGAATGAATAGAGAAGTCGATTAAGCCATGTCCGTCTGTCCGTCCGCCTGTACACCATAACTCGAGCAAAAATTGAGATACCTCAACGAAATTTGGTATGTAGGTTTCCACTTATCCAGGGTAGATTGGTATTGAAAATGGGCGTAATCGGACTGTAACCACGCCCACTTCCCATGTAACGGTAATTTTCAGAAATACGAAGACGGCGATATCTTAGTAACTGCTGAAGATTATTCACTCAAAATTTATGTTTACAATAAATTTTAGACGAAAAATAAGAAAATTATAAATTTTTGGAAAATGGGGGTAGCCACGCCCACTTATGGTTGCATGTGTATATTTTGGTAACCGCTCAACCAATTTCTTCCAAACTTGGCACAGTTTTTGGCCTTGGTACAGCATATCAAACTTCTGAAAATTTTTTAAATCGGACAATAACCACGCCCACATCTCATATAACAGTAATATAGAGAAATACAAAATCTTCGATAAATTCGTAAATATTAAAGCTAATTTATTCAAAATTGATGCTAGCAACAACTCTTTACCAAGAAATACGTTTGTGATAAAATTTTGGAAAATGGGTGCGGCAGCGCCCACTTATGATCACATATATGTACCTCGGTTACCGTTCTACCAATTTGTACCAAACTCAGTATGGTTATTGTGCTTGCGACATAAAAGCAAAACGTTGAAAATTATTGAAATCGGACTAAAATTACGGCCGCTTTTCATATAACGGTAAATTTCAGAAATGCTTGGTACTTCAATAATTCGAAATTTAAAGGCGCTAATTTACTCAAAAGTGATTCACCGCACTAACCATGTAGCGGTAGCTTTCGGAAAGGTGAAAAACATATATTTAATACTTGCGCCGGGTATTTAATGTTCGGCTCCGCCCGAACTTGGACTTTCTAAATTGTTTAAGTATATGTTTTTTAAGTTTTCATTTAAATACAATTTCGTGATGGAATCTTGTTCTCTATACAAAACTGAGGATAACGAATTTTCTAAGATAAGCTGTGATAACATTTTCGAACAGAAGCTCTTGGCAACAGCTGTTCGGTATGAAATTGAAACGCAGAACCCTCATAAACGAGGGTTGAGTTTTATGAGAAGTTATTGATATGTCAAAGTATATTTTTGGCTATGTTCCTAAACTTTGTTAAATCGAAAGCCGAAATTGAAAATTTCTATTTGTGTAACGAGATCAAGACGCACTCCACAAACTGGAGGAAAATCTCGCCCAAACACTTAGCACAATATTATAATTATTACTAGAGTTCACTCTTTGATGCGAAACTGTGTGCGTTTGAGCGAAAGTGCGAAAATCGGAAGCTACAAAGCAAACGCTAATTTTTGCCTTTCGCATTTTCGCATAAAAAAGTGAACTATCTTATTATTAAGTTTTCATTCTTCAAGCGTTTTTAAGAATATTCTTTGCCGCAAGTACTAATTTTCATTCAGCGGAAAATGAAATATTACACCAACATTTTGACCACTGTGTGTGCATCGAAGATACTCCTGTGTTTTGTCCAGTGTGGCCACGACCAAAAAATATTTACTACTAAACAGAACCAAAAAATGTTACCAAAGGTTCAATTAGATTAGGAGGGCGTGTACTTAATGTTCCCTACTTTTACTCGGAGACAAAGTTGTCCATTGTTTATGCGCTCTCAAGAGGAGACCCGTACCCCTAATCGAGGGTTCCTATTTGGAGAGAAACTTAGTAATGTTATGTCATTATCCTATTGAACCAATTCTTCTTCTTTATTGGCGCTGTAACCGCCTAAGCGATTTTGGCCGAGTCCATAATAGCAAGCACGCCAGTAATTTCTCTTTTGTGCTAACTGACGCCAATTGAAAATGCCAAGTGAAGCCAAGTCTTTCTCCACCTGGTCTTTCCAAATCAGTGAAGGCCTTCTTCTTCCTTTATTACCACCATCGCGGCCCGTGTTAAATACTTTCAGAGCAAGAGTGTTTCTGTCCATTCGAACAGCATAGCCAAGCCAGTGGAGCCGCTGAATTTTAATTCGCTGCACTATGTCTGTATCGTTGTGAAGCTCATACAGTTCATCGTTAAATCGTCTGCGGTATTCGCCATCGCCAACTCGTAGAGGTCCGTAAATCTTTCGTAGAACCTTTCTCTCGAAAACTCCAAGAGCCGCTTCATCAGATGTTTTTATTGTCCATGCCTCCGCGCCATACATAGGCGCATAGGAATGATGAGTGACTTATGGTGTCAGTGAACCAATTGCTATCCCTAATGAAACTGAGGAGATCTAACACCACATTCCACATTCGCTATCTCGCCCAGACTGTTGAAGGAGCGTGAACCGAGGTGCTCGAGGCACTTCGTCTGTAGGCCCGAACATCTCCACAGAGAGTGGATAATTCATTCGTTCTCATCCTCATCGCGGCAGCTTCTGCAGAGGGTACTTGTTGATATACGCCATCACTGAAGCATTGGTGCTATATCACTGTGTCGCGTGGTGACATCGGTAAGGACTCTTACTGCAGATCTATTGAGTGCCAGTAGTCCTTTCGTCCCTTTCCTATTAGGCAGTGACCATAATAATCTTGCGATCTAACAGTAGTCCCGGGTTTTACATAAGTCATTAGTAACGGCTATGGTGTATTCACCAATTTTCGTAACGTGATCACTGAGCGGTGGTAGTACGGATTTATCCGTATCGTTAATTGGCGTTTCAGAGATGTACCTGGCCATCCCATTCCCTTCAGTATTGCTACATATGTCCAGGGAGCCAGCATAGAGGGACGTTGATATGGGTCAGTGATAACAACGTGGCTCGACATTTTTTTATACCCGAGCGCACTTGTGCACAAGGGTATATTAATTTTGTTCACATAACGGTTGTTTGTAACAGCCAAAACGAATCGAGATAGATATAGACAAATGTATACATAAATGATCAGGATGAAAAAAGAAATCGATTAAGCCATGTCTGCATGTCCGTCTGTCCGTCCGTCTGTCCGTCTGTCCGTGTACACGATAACTCGAGCAAAAATTGAGATATCTCAACGAAATTTGGTATGTAGGTTTCCCTTAATCCAAGGTAGGTTGGTATTGAAAATGGGCGAAATCGGACTTTAACCACGCCCACTTCCCATATAACGGTAATTTCCAGAAATACGAAAACTGCGATATTTTAGTAACTACTGAAGATAATTCACTCAAAATTGATATTTATAATAATTTTTAGACGAAAAGTAAGAATATTATAAATTTTTGGAAAATGGGCGTAGCCACGTCCACTTATGGTTGCATGTGTATATCTTGGTAACCGCTGCACCAATTTCTTCCAGACTTGACACAGTTGTTAGCCTCGCTACAGCATACCAAACGGCCGAAAATTTTTAAAATCGGACAACAACCACGCCCACATCCCATATAACGATAATTTGGAGAAATACGAAATGTTCGATAAATCAGTAAATATTAAAGCTAATTTATTGAAAATTGAAGCTTGCAACAATTCTTTACCAAGAAATACGTTTATAGTAAAATTTTGGAAAATGGGCGTGGCACCGCCCACTTATGATCACATATATATATATCACATAAAAGCAAAACCTTGAAAATTATTGAAATCGGACTGAAAGTGCTTGAAACTTCAATATTGCGAAATTTAAGGACGCTAATTTACTCAAAATTGATACACCCGGCTTACTATGTAGCGGTCGCTTTCGGAAAGGTGAAAATCATATATTTTTAATACTCGCGCCGGGTATTTAATGTTCGGCTCCGCCCGAACTTAGACTTTCTTACTTGTTATTTATGATCTGGAACCGTGCTGCCAGTCAAAGACTCTTTAGCGTAGATATCTGCTTATAATACACTGCAATCGTTCGGCAGACGAAAGGACCGTTTGATATGAAGATCCTCCGAGAGATCTGCTCGGGTTCTTTGCTTCATCTTTGAATCACCAGTGTGTATAGATATACCGCGTTCTGCTACTGGTAGTTCTACTTGTATAGACCTGGTCGGGGATCTAATAGGTACCTTATTACTGGCGTTCTAAATCGCCGTAATGTAGTGAGTGCTGGCTCCTATGTCAGCTTTAAATATATTAAGGCGGTCCCTTTTAATTTCAACCAGTATTGATACATGGCCGAAATTGATTTGCTTCCCCGTACCATGGATAAAACTACGCAGCGGTTGCAGAGGAAGTATCATGTTAAGCCCTTCCTAGGGTGCGCTACTCACCGCTACTAATTTCGGCAGATAAAATGTGGGAACTTTTGTTTTCTGGCAAGTAATACCAGTTCTATCTTGGACCTGGCGGAACGGCGGGACCGGGATCAAAGTTTGTTTATTTCTAATCTAAGAAATTTCTACCGCCTGAGAGCAAAACTTATTTTATATTTGTTATTCTATTTTTTTAATTGAAATTAGTTGTGTGTCCATTGTCAATATGTATATTTGTTTGTGTCCTGAAATGAAATTAAAATGTAATTATTACATCAAAGCAAAGAAGAGTATAAGAATAACTATTCCTTTCTAATACAAAATTTTCGACTGGCGCCAACTACTGAAATAAACACAATTGAAAAGTTTTGCTCCGAAAGTGTTAAAGAAATTAGTTTTGCACATATAAATATAAAAAGTATGTCGTGTTGTCGTCTTACTTACTCACACTGATTTGTTATGTGAAAAAAAAAAACTTTTCAATTGCTTCCTTCAAAATAAACATCTGAAAGCTTTTGAATTCAGTCTTGCTAGATGTGTCCTAAAATGATATTTCTACCAAACGGTAACACTGGTTATTGCTATTCATTACCTAGAATAGTAGTGGGCGTCATATAAAATAGTACTGAGGTACATGCATTAATACATACATACATTTTTGCTATCTTGTACTTTGACGTTGGTGTTGTTAATATACGCAGTAGCGAAAAATAGAGGTGGGAAACTATTGATAGTCATACCATCGATAGTTTTCGCAAGTTCTGGAAAGACTATTAAGATAGTATCGTTATTTTAGACTACCAAGCAATTTCCCAGAGGACTATCGATACTATCGCGATATTATCGTTTAAAGTTTGCTGATTATAAAAGAATATTTTCTACTCAGCCAAAATGTATTTAATTCAAATAAATATCTGTGCCGTTCAATTAAAGTAGCTTAAGTGACTTTAGAAGGTTTGACTTTGAATTGAAATATAATCAGTTTCCCTTGAAAATGTTTATTTTTTTATCAAGCTTCTATTAAAAAGGCATCTTGAACTACACCTAGATATGGCTAGTTAAACGTTAAAATATTATTTGGGAATCCAATGAAATGTTGCTTTAAAGGGAAATGACCTGTCCCGACTCAGGCTATTTTAATTGAAAGGCACAGATATGTATATTGAGTCCTTGCAAAATTGAGTTACATTAATGTAAACAAAAATTATTTACATACCTAGTTTGCAGTATAAATTATTTAAATTTTTAACAGGAATTTGTCTTTACAGGAATATAGACATCTAATTCAAAATTTCATCATACTTTTTGTTTTGTATACCAACTATATGAATTAATAAAGCTTTGATTGGGTTTTCCCACATAGTTGTAATTTTGAAATAATTCTTTATCCCAGCAAACATTTAGGTTTGATATACATTTGAGGATGATTTCAAATCAAAGCCCTTTCTCAAATGTCAAACGTCTGAAAATGATTTAATATTGATTTGAAAACAACAGCTTTCTCAATAAAAAGGGAATTTTGATCTCCATTTGAAGATATGGTTATCTCTCAAATCATTTTCAAAGGTTATTTGTCAATTGTACTTCAACTGTGGAAATAAAATTTATTATGGGAAATGTATATTTCATATTTATTTTTTCTTTACGTTGTACATACATAACAAAGGAAACAACTAAGTTCTTTCTAATAAATTGTTCTTGAAGGACTGCAGCTTCTTCAATCCGCGCAAACATCAAATCCACTATTTGTGGGCTTTCTCTTTGAATATTTTTTTTATTCACTGCTTTTCTTCAATTGAATTTAGTTTTATTCTTACAATTTTTGATTTAACTGCGAACTTTTATATCATTTGACACTTGCCATGTTTCTTTAAATCAATCTAAAATGAAATGAGAAATCTTTATCAGTAATTTATATTTAAATAAATTATACAAGGTTATTCATATAGGGACATAATGGACCGTATGCATAAAAACTAAGCAATTGCTTTAATTTGAAATTCTATACCTTTCATTTAAATTTATTTGAAAAAATTGAGTAAAATGCCTGAAATTTTAAGAAAAAGCATTTGCTTAAGTTTTATGCAGACGGCCCATTGGAAGACTTTCAAAGACCTTGCACGGTTCATGGGCTACAAGGTTTGCAAGCCTTTCATATATTAATAGCCCAATTCTGTATCGTTGAAAAACATTTTTTTACTGCCAAATTTAAGCTTTTTCATATATTTTTCCGTAATGAAAACTGTGACAAGAACTTGTCAATGACACAGAATAGAGCCGTAAAACAGGTTTTCATCTCCCAATTCGTGTACCGTGGAAGAGCTTTATATTTTAAATTTACGAACAAGTTCAAGATGGAAAATATTTTGAATATTGTGAAAAGAAACTAAATAACGAATACCGATACTGATGCGAGTGACTGTATGTACATTAGGGTGGTCCAAAAACAGTAAAGTCGGAAGTGTAATGCTCTCACCCACTAGCATTGTTCTATATCGAAAAAAAGTATGCCCCTATTTTTTTATTTTGAAATCAAAACAAATTTAGATGTCGTTCAAAGCGCTCAAAATTTTCCATGTATTTTTATATGGGAAAAATAAATTTTTTCGTAGAAATGGTATAAAATTCTTGAAAGTCAATATTTTTCGATCGGAAAACTCTGGTTCTCTTCAGGAGACTTTCAGTAATAATACACAATTGTCTATTTAACCATGTTTAATACTAACGGGTTTTTATTGGTCCCGCCATTACATTTTTCGGGGTTTTTGTGGGTTATTGGCGGACCTATAAATTATAGATGCAACGAAAAAATGGTTAAATAAACAATTGGGTATTATTACTGGGAATCTCCTGTTTGTTTTCTGGTAGAAAACTATTGATTTTTATAAGCTTTTATTTAACTTGGTCATCCCGCGCAAATCGTGGAAATTTCCAATCGATTTTAAATTAACTTCCCGATAAGTTAGAGACTTGAAATTTTCAGCATAGTTCCAATCACGATGACAATGCAATTTAAAATATAAATGAATTCCCTATATGGACCAGGGGTCTTGATTCAAAGTCGGTCAAAAATTAGTAAAATTTATGGCTAACAGAGCGTAACTTGCCAAAGAACGTAAAACCAGAGCAAAGCTATTTATGGCAAATTCTAGATATCAACCTAGTCTAGATATGAACCTCGTTGTGGGCATCATATCAAGGAGATAAAATTAGAAGCCTCGAGAAGTTTCCTCGCCAGAAGAACTTTAATATTGCGCCTAAATATATGCCATGCTACAGCGGAAGTGGACGACACGCCATTTCTTTAAATGAAATTAACTGCTGCTATATGTATGTATGTACATATGTATGTTTACACAAAACGTAAGCAAACAACATTTTGCTTGCATAGTCTTCTGTTCTCTTTCATTGCAAGTTGAATTATTTTAATATCTATTGCAAAATTTTGTACATAAAATAAAATAAAACTATTTAATATACAACGCTTTTATAAATGGACTAAAAATTAGAAAATAAAGTAATGTAAAAAAAATATTTTTTTAAAAATAAGCTTTTATTTAACATGTTTAATCAAAGGAATAAAATAAAGTAGTGAAACAAAAGATTTTTTAGCAAGAAAATTTTGTCAAAACTGCACTAAAATGAATAAAATAAAATAAGTTAAGGTCTCGTTAAAGTTACTAAAAGCCATTTAGTGAAAGGAGTTATTCAAACTCTAATGAAAATTACTAACAATTTGTACTAATTTACTTCGTTTTTAAAAAAGCTTGTCGCGCGAATAGCAAACCGGCATTTAAATATCTGCATACATACATATAAAAACATACATACCTAACCAATTATGCATGTACGCTGAATTCGCCGACAAGCTTTTTTAAAAACGAAGTAAATTAGTACAAATTGTTAGTAATTTTCATTAGAGTTTGAATAACTCCTTTCACTAAATGGCTTTTAGTAACTTTAACGAGACCTTAACTTATTTTATTTTATTCATTTTAGTGCAGTTTTGACAAAATTTTCTTGCTAAAAAATCTTTTGTTTCACTACTTTATTTTATTCCTTTGATTAAACATGTTAAATAAAAGCTTATTTTTAGAAAAATATTTTTTTTTACATTACTTTTTAACTATTCTATACCATTGTTACGAAAAGTTGTTTTTTCCCCATATAAAATACATGGAAAACTTTAGGCGCTTTGAGCGACCTCTAAATATTTTTTAATTTCAAAATAAAAAAATAAGGGTATATTTTTTCGGTATAGAACAATCCTAGAGGAAGAGAGCATAAAGATTCCGACTTTACTTTTTCACATGAATTTTTGGACCACCGTAATGTACATAAATATGTACGTATGAATAAAATTTTTATGTGAGATCAGTTGGGGTGTTCACAGTTCGTTCCAAAAATGCGAGCCATTTTTAGCATCAACCTATGAGCATCCTTTCTGGCAGTCGTCGCAAAATCGTCGCAAACCTTTACTCGTGTTGCCAGATATTTCTTCTTTGCGTCTATTTTTTAGATGCCGCCTTCGATTTTGGTTCTAAAAAATGTAATTGTTGAAATAAATTACCATTTCCTAATATTTGTTCTTTCTTTTCCTTGGTTTGTTTGTTTCCATTAGCCATTGCGCTCAAATCAAATGCAAATACGGAAAACGTTCCCAATAAAAAAAAAAAAACTGATTGGTATTGCCCTGCTGCGAGGTTGCAAATGTAGACACGTAAAAAACATACCTTTGAGTGTGACAAAATGTAAACGGCGTCGTTTTCCAATTTTGTATGGGAAACAACAACACCAAAGATTTTGCGATTAGAAAATGTCTTCAACTGCAGACGTCTACATTTTGAGACACAATTTCGAACAAACTATGAACACCCCAAGTGTATCACCGATTTGCTTTGTTTTAAACAAATCCACCGGCACCATCACCGCAAATGGCACAACCGGCACCACCAACACCGAAAAAAGTCTTAAGTTGTACAAAATTTATTATAAAAGAAACAAGTATTTTTGGTGGGAAATTACCTGCGCTTCGAATATTCCATAGAAAGGATAGTAAATGGAATTAGCTATGTAAAGTAACTATCGATAGTTTTTCAAAACCATAGATAGTGCTTTCAAATTTATCGGTATTACCGATAGTACCATCGATAGTTTTGCACCTTTAGCGAAAATGGTCACCGGTGACATCGTCACTAATGAAGATTTAGTAACAGCGTCGCACTTTCTGGGAATTCTAAACGATATATAGCTGACAATGACACTGGTGACAATGTCATGCAGGTGTACTCCTATCAAAAACTTATAACAGACAATGTCTTGCAGCGGTCACTTATAAAAAGTCCTTTGCAGGATACTGTCGCTTGAGTGTCAACAGTGATCACCGCATGCCAAAGTCCTGCGGAGGCCATCAACGACGAAATTACCATTTCTATGAAAAAGTCATGAACGACTTCCATATAAACGGAGCTCAAAATCATTTAAAATGTAAGATGGTTGTACAAGACACTTAAGTGACTAATGAATGACAATTTCGTCTTGGTGCTGATGATTACAGTGAAACTTCTAATATTCGAGTAGCCGCTAATCTTATGCAAGGACATCTCCTCTAAAAAAAAAAAACACTTTTACGCAATGATATCGCAGTCGTATCAGATTAGTTTTTCAGATAGATTAGCCCTTGAGGATTTTGCATTGGATATCTGTCTCGAAATAAAGGATCGATACAACGCACAGTGGAAGATCCCCATATAAAATTCGACAAAAAGTGGTAATCGTGCTCCGATTTCCCTATAATTTGTTATTTGTAGTATTTTTGCTTAGAGACGAAGAAATCTGAAAATGCATAGATTAGAAAACTGCCACACCCACAACACTAGGGATCGGAAATATTAAATGTTGTCTGATTTTAATGAAATTGAGTGAAAGGCGATCAAAATCGGCCGACTGCCATACAAAAGCTGGTATAAAAAGTTTATTAAAATCGGAAAATAGCTATGTACCATATCTGCTCCCTTATGTAGTTGGCGTAGAAATGTGTCAATTTAAACATTTTTTTATACTTATTCATACTTAGAAAAAATTACTACATGGCTAACTATACTTATTATTACAGCTATTGTACTCACAGTAGGAGTTTTATCCGGATATTCGAATATCTGATTAAAAAATTCCAATATCCGGACATTCGGTTAATAAAATGAAAGTCTAAGTTCGGGCGGAGCCGAACATTATATACCCGGCGCAAGCATTAAATGTATGTTTTTCACCTACATAGTAAGCCGGGGTGTATTAATTTTGATTAAATTAGCGTCCTTAAATTCAGAAATATTGAAGTTTCATGAATTTCTGAAATTTACTGTTATATGAAAAGCGTACGAAATTTTATTCCGATTTCAATAATTTTCAACGTTTTGCTTTTATGTCGCAAGCACAATAACCATACCGAGTTTGGTACAAATTGGTAGAACGGTTACCGAGATACATATATGTGCTCGTAAGTGGGCGCTGCAACGCCCGTTTTTCAAAATTTTACCATAAACGTATTTCTTGGTAAAGAGTTGTTGCAAGCATCAATTTTGAATAAATTAGCTTTAATATTTACTGATTTATCGAAGATTTCGTATTTCTCTAAATTACCGTTATATGGGATGTGGGCGTGTTTATTGTCAGATTTTAAGAATTATCGGCCATATGGTATGCTGTGGTTACCAAGATATACACATGCAACCATAAGTGGGCGTGGCTACCCCCATTTTCCAAAAATTTATAATATTCTTATTTTTCGTCTAAAAAATATTGTAAATATCAATATTGAGTGAATAAGCTTAAGTAGTTACTAAACTATCGCAGCTTTCGTACTTCTGAAAATTACCGTTATATGGGAGGTAGGCGTGGTTATTGTCCGATTTTGCCCATTTTCAATACCATCCGTCCTACGCCCTAAAGAAGTGCACTTGCTAAGATTCGTTAAGATATCTCAATTTGTACTCGAGTTATCGTGTGCACAGACGGACGGACGGACGGACAGACAGTCACCGCTTAATCGATTTCTCTTTTCATTCTGATCATTTATGTATTGAAAATAAAATCCGAGTAAATATAACGAAAACTTGCGTATATTTTACGAAAGTTTTCGTCATTTTGAGCCACGAAAGTTTTCGTTGATTGTACAAAACCGTTTTCGTACATACTACGAAAATATGAGACATCAGATCTTAGTACATTTTATGAACGTATTCGTACTATTTACGAACGAATTTCGTACTATTTCTTTATTTTTTTTTACGAAATTTTTATAAAATGCACGAAATAGTTCGTATATTTAACGAAATTATTTTCCTAAAATCTGCGGTTGTTAAGTAGAACTTCCTATTGCTTTCATTCACCACACTGTAAAAAACCTAAGACGAATTATAACACAACACTTTTATTTTGTTTTTATTCCTAATTTTAAGCGTTTTTCATTAACAAAATGTTTTGGAATGTTTTTATGTGGAGGTACTTGGCAGATTCGCAGCTTCTTCGATGTTTGTTTCCTTTCTCGACTATAAATTAAAGAAAAATTATAAGGCGTCTGAAAGGCAAGTTTCAGTGTTAAATAATTCATGTACTTACTTAAAATTTCATTAAGTAGTGCGTCTGTTCCTGGTTTGGGCTTGCCGTTGATATCTAACTGATGAAATTGCCTATTTATGAAGTCCCACATTGCAGAGCTCAGCGTGGGCGATGTTAAAAACATCGTATGCTTAAAAGCATTTATCCACAGATTTAACATTTAGTTTTATATTGTATTTTTATCCAGCAAAAGCATCTTAGAACTTTTAAAATTATATTATACGTCTCACAGTAGCCAACCAGTAGTTTCGCAATGAGACGCGGTACATAAAAATATGATGAAATATTAAACTGACGGAAATCTAGTATATTGTACGAAAATATTCGTCTGTTGTACGAATTAAAAAAAATGTTTCTACATTTGTTCTATGTACGAAAGTATTAAGTAAATTGTACGAACACAGAATTGGAGATTTCGTCAATTTTAATACCATACGTAAATATTACGAATGCCTTCGTACAATATACAAAATTATTCGTACAGAGATTTGTTCAGTAATTTACGAATGTGTTTCGTAAAATAAACGTAAGATTTCGTAAATTGTACTGACAAAAGGCTTTACGGAAGTCCTTTCGTTATATTTACGAATGGTTCGTAAAATCTTGTTTCGTTGTGAAAAACGTGTTCGTTTATGAACGAAAGTTTCGTAGATTGTACAAAAACCAAGACTAAGAAAGTTTTTCGTAGCATTTTTACGAAGTTTTATTTTCAGTGTGTATACATTACTTTTTAATCGTTATTAACTGAGTTTTATTTTTTGCTCAAAACATAACGATTATTTATTGAGTTTTATTTTTTTGCTCGGAAAATAATCGTTACGTTTTAAGTTTTATTTTTTGCTCGGAAAATAATCGTTACGTTTTAAGTTTTATTTTTTNTTTACGAACGAATTTCGTACTATTTCTTTATTTTTTTTTACGAAATTTTTATAAAATGCACGAAATAGTTCGTATATTTAACGAAATTATTTTCCTAAAATCTGCGGTTGTTAAGTAGAACTTCCTATTGCTTTCATTCACCACACTGTAAAAAACCTAAGACGAATTATAACACAACACTTTTATTTTGTTTTTATTCCTAATTTTAAGCGTTTTTCATTAACAAAATGTTTTGGAATGTTTTTATGTGGAGGTACTTGGCAGATTCGCAGCTTCTTCGATGTTTGTTTCCTTTCTCGACTATAAATTAAAGAAAAATTATAAGGCGTCTGAAAGGCAAGTTTCAGTGTTAAATAATTCATGTACTTACTTAAAATTTCATTAAGTAGTGCGTCTGTTCCTGGTTTGGGCTTGCCGTTGATATCTAACTGATGAAATTGCCTATTTATGAAGTCCCACATTGCAGAGCTCAGCGTGGGCGATGTTAAAAACATCGTATGCTTAAAAGCATTTATCCACAGATTTAACATTTAGTTTTATATTGTATTTTTATCCAGCAAAAGCATCTTAGAACTTTTAAAATTATATTATACGTCTCACAGTAGCCAACCAGTAGTTTCGCAATGAGACGCGGTACATAAAAATATGATGAAATATTAAACTGACGGAAATCTAGTATATTGTACGAAAATATTCGTCTGTTGTACGAATTAAAAAAAATGTTTCTACATTTGTTCTATGTACGAAAGTATTAAGTAAATTGTACGAACACAGAATTGGAGATTTCGTCAATTTTAATACCATACGTAAATATTACGAATGCCTTCGTACAATATACAAAATTATTCGTACAGAGATTTGTTCAGTAATTTACGAATGTGTTTCGTAAAATAAACGTAAGATTTCGTAAATTGTACTGACAAAAGGCTTTACGGAAGTCCTTTCGTTATATTTACGAATGGTTCGTAAAATCTTGTTTCGTTGTGAAAAACGTGTTCGTTTATGAACGAAAGTTTCGTAGATTGTACAAAAACCAAGACTAAGAAAGTTTTTCGTAGCATTTTTACGAAGTTTTATTTTCAGTGTGTATACATTACTTTTTAATCGTTATTAACTGAGTTTTATTTTTTGCTCAAAACATAACGATTATTTATTGAGTTTTATTTTTTTGCTCGGAAAATAATCGTTACGTTTTAAGTTTTATTTTTTGCTCGGAAAATAATCGTTACGTTTTAAGTTTTATTTTTTGCTCGGAAAATAATCGTTACGTTTTAAGTTTTATTTTTTCCTCTATTCCGCTCAACTGAAAATCTACTCCATTTTGTTGCATCAACAAATCTACTCTTCAAATAGAAAGGCGGTGGGGTTTTTAATAGCAAATTAAAAGTTATATTTTACTTTTTTATCGACACGATTGTTACATTGAACTCGATCGAAAAAGATTGCTCTGTCTAAAGTTCTGTAACTGCGTCATTGCCCACGGATGTTAACTATTGTCCCGGTAAAGAAAGAATGAAATAATTTTTTTATTAATCTTAACCAAGGCATTTTAACTTTAATGACAAGTTTTATGAGAAAAGGTCGGGAATGCCTATGGGTTCACCAGCATCACCCGTGATAGCAGACATAGTTATGGAGGAACTATTGACGAATTTCGAGAAAGACTCTGACAATAAACAACGATTATTAACTTAATAAGTAGATGACTTATTTGCAATTATCAAAACAGAAACTATGGACAAGATGCTCAACACTCTAAACAACTATAATAAAACAATAAAATTTACAATCGAAATAGAAAAAGATGGACAATTGCCTTATCTGGACACCCTAATAATTAGAAGGAACAATAGAATAACATTCGACTGGTATAAAAAACCGACAGCATCAGGGATGCTCATAAATTTCAACTCCAAACATGAGAAAAAAGCAATTCTAAATACGGCTAGCAATTTTATAAGAAGAGTTCTCTCCATAAGTGACCAAATTTATCACACGAAGAATATTACCATAATTAAAGAAATCCTAGGACGAAACGAATTTCCTCGGGGTATGATTAATAAGCTCATACGTAACTACCTCGTAAGAAACAATAAGGGGGAAAAAAATAAAGAGTTAAATAATAAAGTTTATAAATCGGCGACCTATATTCCGGGATTATCGGAGAGGATTAAACATTCCAAAATGTATGACAAGGAGAACTTTCAAATAGCATTCACTTATGACAACACATTACAGCAGATATATAGCAATACCAAAGACAAAATTCCCAGAAATGAGAAATCTGACGTAGTCTACAAAATACCATGCAATGGCGACGGGTCCCACGTATGCAATATGGTATATGTGGGGACAACAAAATCTAAACTAAAGACAAGGATTTCCGCTCACAAGTCTAATATTAAGTTAAGGAGCAATTCGTCGGACAATAAGACGGCCTTGTCATCTCACTGTCAGGAAATGGGACATTATCCTGACTTTGAAAATGTAGCTATCTTGCAAGAAGAGAAAAATTATAATAAGCGATATGTTTTGGAGATGCTACATATCATGAACACCCCTAATAATAAAAGGATGAATTTTAAAACAGACACCGATAATTGCGCTCATGTGTATCGCAATATAGTTCTCACCCACAGCAACAATCAATAGTGTAGGTGTCAGGTGTTCAGGAAAAAACGAATCGTCGGTCCGATAGCAACATTTCTTCGGACAACAATAATGTAATGTTGGGATGATACATACGTACAATTCTTCGTCTTACTGTTCATCGCTTCATGTATTGTTGTTTGTATGTATTTTGTTTATGATTACTGTATTTTGAATTGTTTACATTTTCATGCTTATACTTATTGTCACCAAGTTTGTTTGTTAATGCATTTTCGCGCATATGTTTAGTCGACCAGGCAAAGCCAAGATTGTAAGTTATGTTTTGTTGTACGTTGTGTAAATAATTATTGGTATATGTATTCATATTGTGTTTTTGCAGTCCTGAAGATGCCTTTAGATTAAAGGCGAAATATCGACAGTAATAAACAAAAAGGAAGATAAGACATCCAATCGTTTTATTTACCCTAGGCCTAGAGCTCAAAAAAACAATCAAAATATTTAATGATAATTGTTCGCTGGGTTATAGGCGGCTTTACACGGGGGGATTATCTTGTAGATTTTTGTCGTTCAACCAAAATCGACCCGTGTAAATGACATCTCAACCGTAAAATGTAAATGCTTTGGCTAGTCGATTTTCCAGTCTACAGAAATTGACCGTTATAAAGGCAGCTCTTGCCCACTTATTTCGTCCCAGGATACAGTAATACGAGGAGAAATGAATTATTTTTTATAAAGATAAGAAATGCACATCTACTTCGAAAACTTGATTATTGCTCCCATTTTCCGTCCGAACTCAGCAAAGAGCGTTCGATGAAGGTCAGCTAGTGGTCAGTATTGCCAAGTTTTTTATTTAAAAAAGCACGAAAACACTGAAAATAGCGCAATTTTCAAAAAAAAAAACACCAAATTTGTGTTGCTGTGTTTAATGGTATTTTTGCATATAAAGCCGTATGTTCAAATATTTTAAGTACTCACGCAATGTCACTTGTAACTATTTCCAACTATGCGCAGTTAATTAATTTAATTAGCAAAATGTTTTTTATTCGTAAAACAATTTGCAAAACTTTACTTGGTTTCTCTAGCGGCTTTATGTTGTGCAATTGCTTACTTTTGTACAAATGCGCACACCCAGCTAATTAACAAAATATTCTATGAATTCCGTGATAGAGACTATGTGAAAATACTGCGTTTGGATTATCTGGGAGCACATTATCCAGAGGAGATAAAGTTTTCCGTACGTTTGGAATCAATAAATGAATGAACAAAATAAATACAATGTCACCATAGAATCACGTTTTTATTATAAAACTACCTTGAAAAGGGCACCAAAGAACGAAACGAGTGCTAAACTAAAATAAAAAAAGTAAGAGCGCCTGGGCCACACCGGAGAAGTGAAACTTTCGTTACATTCATATCTACATACATATTCTGTCTCATAACCAATATACATACATACATAAAATCGATAATTATCGATAATAAAATTTATAAATATCGATAACAAAATCGGTAAATGTCGATAACAAAATCGAGAATTATCGATAACAAAATCGATAAATATCGATAACAAAATCGGTAAATATCGATAACAAAATCGATAACAAAATCGATAAAAATATCCATAACAAAATCGCTGAGTATTGGTCATAAAATCGATAAATATCGATAACAAAATTGATAAATATCGATAACAAAATCGATAAATATCGATACAAAAATCGATAAATATCGATAACAAGATCGGTAAATATTGATAACAAAGTCGATAAATATCGATAACAAAATCGATAAATATCGATAACAAAAACGATAAAAAATCGATAAAAATGTCGTTAACAAAATCGATAAATATCGATAACAAAATTGATAAATATCGATAACAAAATCGATAAAAAATATCGCCAACATAAAAGTTAAAAATATCGATTACAAACCCGATAAAAATATCGATAAGTTCCGAAAATATCGATAGCAAAATTGATAACAATATCGATAAAAATTTCGATAAAGAAATCGATAAACAATCGATAAATATCGATAACAAAACCGATGAAAATATCGATTATTTTATCGATAAGTCCCCACAATCCCGAAAATCTCTAAAATCCCAAAATAGTTCCTAGATTGAGTCTGCGTGTCTCTCTCTATATCCTTTCCTCTTTAGTTACCTTTATTATAATCTTTCTTCCCCTATCTTCAGCTTTACATTTATCGGTATCCTCATCCTCCTCTTTGTCTTTACTTTTATGTTTATCATTTTCTTCATCTACATATTCCCCTTCACCTTGGCCCTTGTATCGATAATATCGATAACAAAACCGATAAAAATATCGAATATTTTTTCGATAAGTCCTGACAATCCCGAAAATCCCAAAATAAGTCCCAGATTGCGTCTCTGTGTCTCTCTCTATATCCTTTCCTCTTTCCCCTATCCCCCTATTCCCCTGTCTTCATCTTTATTTTATCGGTATGCTCATCTTCCTCTTTGTGTTTACTTTTTAACCGGCTTCCAAAAAAGGAGAAGGTTATCAGTTCGTCGGAATATTTTTATTTTTTTTTTATTTTTTTTATGTATGTCACCGTATAACTTTGGACCACGTCAACCAATTTCGATAATTCTTTTTGCAACGGAAAGGCAGTATCTCAGAGGTAGTTTCGTACTAACTTAGTTTAGATCCGATCATTGAATCATGAAATATATAGATATATATATATTTTTTTTAAGTCGGTTTGCACAAGGGTATTTAATTTTGTTCACATAACGGTTGTTTGTAACAGCCAAAACGAATCGAGATAGATATAGACAAATGTATACATAAATGCTCAGAATGAATAGAGAAATCGATTAAGCCATGTCTGTCTCTCCGTCCGTCTGTCCGTCTGTCCGTCTGTCCGTCCGTCCGTGTACACGATAACTCGAGCAAAAATTGAGATATCTCAACGAAATTTGGTATGTAGGTTTCCAAGGTAGGTTGGTATTGAAAATGGGCGAAATCGGACTGTAACCACGCCCACTTCCCATATAACGGTAATTTCCAGAAATACGAAAACTGCGATATTTTAGTAACTACTGAAGATAATTCACTCAAAATTGATATTTACAATAATTTTTAGACGAAAAATAAGAATATTATAAATTGTTGAAAAATAGCCGTAGCCACGCCCACTTATGGTTACATGTGTATATCTTGGTAACCGCTGCACCAATTTCTTCCAAACTTGGCACAGTTGTTGGTCCTGGTACAGCATACCAAATGGTTAAATGGCCGAAATAGACGCCAATAACCACGCCCACATCCCATATAACGGTAATTTAGAGAAATACAAAATCTTCGATAAATCAGTAAATATTGAAGCTAATTTATTCAAAATTGATGCTTGCAACAATTCTTTACCAAGAAATACGTTTATGGTAAAATTTTGGAAAATGGGCGTGGCACCGCCCACTTATGATCACATATANATTATTGAAATCGGACTAAAATTACGGCCGCTTTTCATATAACGGTAAATTTCAGGAATGCTTGAACCTGCAATATTTCGAAATTTAAGGACGCTAATTTACTCAAAATTGATACACCCCGGCTTACCATCTAGCGTTAGCTTTCGGAAAGGTAATAAAACATATATTTAATACTTGCGCCGGGTATTTAATGTTCGGCTCCACCCGAACTTTGACTTTCTTACTTGTTTTTTGCTAAAAATTACTTGTATGTTTATCATTTTCTTCATCTAAATATTCCCCTTCTCCTTTGCTCTTATATATATAAGTAAGTGTTAAAAATTACCTTGGTCTTCATTTTTGCCTTTATCTATACGCAACTTTGTTTTTGTTTTCATTTTTACTTTTGCCATTATCCTTTCCTTTATTTATGTACGTAGTCACCTTTACTTACATTCTTGTATTGCTATTTTCCCATGCTTTAACCTTTCATTAGCAAATTTTTGCTAAATTAATACCATATGCATACACACAATAAGCACTTGTTTCAGCCCCAACAATTTCCGTTGCATCATTTCCGTTGCACCATTTCGGTTGCACCATTTCCGTCGCATAATTTCCGTGTGCAATTTGCCAATTTACTCCCAACCAACCAACCGCCGCTAAAGAAGTTTCACTTCAAAAATTTTCGCGTTTTAATTCCCTAAACGCAGTAAACGAGTAAATACAATCGCCGTTCGGAGTTGGCGTAAAACTGCAGGTCCCTCCTCTTTGTGTGACAACATCAAGGCGCACGCCACAAATCGGAGGAGAAGCTCGGCCAAACAGTAACATATGTGTAAGCGCCAATCTATTATTATTATTAACCGGGTATCCGGATAACAAATATATTGGATATAGCGGATTTTCCCGTATTCACGAATATCCTAATGGATATGCCGATATCCAAGAACACGGACAGTCCCAGTCCGAATTTTGACGCATATTGTAACACTTCATAGTTGTAGCCAAGGTTGCCTTATATTGTCACGCTATCATCTCGAATATATAGAATGTATGTTCCTGTATAAAATCTTAATTTTGGTTGAAATGCATTCATATCTCCATTAAAATCTAATTAGCACATTGCATCTTCAGTTCGAAACTACCAGACTTGCCGTCGACGATGACCTCCCAAGGTGTTGCAATACGCACTTCATTATGTGTTTGTAAGGATGTGGGTGCCACTTACGTTTATATGCAATTTAATTGTGTTGGGTGGAAAAGACCTTATATCGGCTCAGGGCACCCGCGTTTCCAGCAAAGCCCGGGAGCTTTAACGTTGCCAGTAGCAGGGAAGAGAGTGCATACGTAGCTAAGAAAGAGATTTACTGCAGTTGCCGGCAACTAACCGTGAGCGCAATACATGTACTCGTATGTAGTTGCGTTGGATGTAGCTGCAATTGCAGCAGCCGAGATTCCTTACGGTTAACAGCAGTGACAGGTAAGTTGCCACAGCGGTTTGCAAAAGTGTGCTTATGTTTACCCTGTGTGCGATAGGTGTGCTATCGCACACTTACTCCACACTCGTAATGTGGCACAAGTTTTTCGATCAACACTAGGACTTCTGACGCCGGAGTTGCAGGCACATTTGCCATAAAGCGAAGGCGTAGTTCGAAAATACGTGCATGCTACCTGTCGTCCTGGTAAGGTACATAGCTATAAAGGTGCACACTGTCAGCTTCGCACTCGGTAGCCATTTAGTCGCTGGGCTAACTAGCTGATTGTTGTTAAACGAAAATTGCAAAAGAAAGTGTTAGTCGACAGTAAGGTGTAAAATCCTTTGGGCATTTACTGATGGCTGCCAACAGATGTTCAGCTAAATGTCAGTGGAGTAGAAGCTAAGGGTGTTTGAAGCAGTGGTCGAACTTAAAAAAAAATATCTGGAAAAAAGGGGAAAAAGTGATAGATTTCAAAAAAATGTGGTATATATCAGGTTTTAGACCAAACTTTGTACTTAAAATTGGAATTAAAAAAAATTCCGCAAGGTTGTACTTAAATTGCAAACATATTAATTAGAATCTAAAAAAAAATAATTTTAGTATAATAAAGTGCAAGATTGAAGATGAGTTGAGTTTTGGCAATTTTTTCCTTGACAGTGTAAAGCCGTTCCTTCCATATCAAGATATTTTTGGAACATATTTTGAGAGATTTCTGCAATCTTACGGAGTGCTGCCAGCAGGTTCCAGAAACAGCTACTACGGTTTTACCGATTTCAACAATTCTCAAGTAAAAGTAAACAACGCCTTAGAAACTTTAGATGCACTGAAATTTGTTAATACTTTCACAAAAATCGCCGTTTTTAACATTTTCGCTATTAATTCTTTTTATAAATCATATATTTTGCAACTTAACACAATAAAACAACGTTTCCTGTCGAAAAATTTATTATTGAGAAAATTTACTATTTTACAGTTTATCTTATCCTTCCATTCGGCTTTGTTTACTTTTAATTGAGAAATTTCATCGCCGCTGGGATTTCGGAGTGTTTAGTGTTAGACAATCTTTGCGCTTAAAATTAAGAAAATTATGTCGAGCAAAAATAAAGCTACTCAAAAACGCGAATATGTTGTAGATTTCAGACCTTGCGTGGTAGATGTTCCAAAAAGTGCCAGACTTCCACAATGTGATAGCAGTCCGATCACTGGTCAGAAGAGAAGGAAAATAATATAGTATAAACTCTTGAGAGTATGGCGTTAAGGGGAATAGGCAATATAGAAAATGTTGATAGCAACGAAAGTAGATGCCAGTGCAAAGTGGTTGATTATTAAAAATGTATGCATGTAAATGTGTTCATGAAAGAATTAGGAGACAAGCACTGGTGGTAGAGTTGAGTAAATAGAATAAAATTGTAGATATCGAAAGGAGTTCCTTTTGTGAAAGAGGTAAAGAGCAATCGAAGTTAGAAAAAAGTTAACCAGACAAAATCTTGGAAGGATAGTGAAAATAATATGAAAAATTATGAAACGAATTTACAAATTGCAAATTGTGAGCTTAGGGGTAGAAAAGAAAAAAGTTTTAGGAAGGCAGAGACGCGATTGAATAAGTATGTTAAGTGGATGCGCCTCCAGGTAAAGGAAGAAAGTTGTGGAGCGTTGATGAGATGAGATGAGCAAGTAGAAGAGTAGAAAAAAGGAACAGTCCAGCGCCTTCGTCTTGGTCTGCAGGCTGTATCGGAGATACAGCCGTTAAATTTTAACGTAGAATACGTGGTATGGTTAAGAGCACATCCAAGTCAAAAACGAAAGCCCACACTGAGAAAAAAATATCGATAACAAAAGCGATAATAATAGCCATAGCAAATTCGATAAAAATATCGATGAAAATATCGATATCAAAATCGGTAATAATATCGATGAAAAATCGATAAGAAAATCGATAAAAATATCCAAATCGATAACGAAATCGCTTAAAAAATGTATCAAAAAATCAATTACAAAATTGATAACAAACTCCGTCGCCGAAATATGTACTTACGCACACATACATACTTCTTGTCTCCTTCCCTTACTTCCAACGCATGCACATGCAAAACGATGACGAAGTGATTTTGTATGGAAAATCATTTATGCCCATATATTTGAATCAAATCAACATACTTAGAGGATATCAACCAATACCAAACGAAAGGAAATCTCTTGAATTTTTAATTAAAGAAAACAAAAACCAAATCATTCGAGCGGTTTTCGAGCATTTTGGTAATAAAAAAAATTTGCAAATTTTTTCAACAATTTTTTGCCTTAAAAAGCTCAATATTTGTTGAATTTATATAAAATCTATACACGATAATACTTATATTGCTCCAGAGAATCTATATCCCGAAAATGAAAGTTATTTCTGCAAATCATAAGCTTCTGGAGCACTTTAAAAGTTCAAAATTGACCCCAAAAGAGGGAAATATTTACCGTTATTTCTAGGACAGACACCGAATCGGTTACTTACAGAAATGTATCTGTCGATAGGTTTGGTATTTTATCTTTGAAATGCTTTCTTTGAAATTGCTTCATTAGTTATCGTGCAATAAGCGTTTTCGTGAAGCTCTAAAAATTACAACTACAACATTTCAGCATAGCCTCCATATCGTAAGGTAAGACGTATTCTACGTCAAAAATTAAAAAAAAAAGAAATTAGAGAATTAAAAAAAGCTTTGTCTTGTACATCAATTCGAAGAGAATCATTCGATTATGTACTAAAACGATTAAATCAAATTTATTGCGGAGGGCTAATCAAATAACGATTTTACTAGAAATAAACTGCTGCCTACTTCAAGGCAAAAAGTCAAAATGTATGCAAATTTATAAAAGATAAATTATATGTATATAAATCTTAAATGAGATTCCAAAGGTCGCATTGTTGTTTATCATTTCATTTGTTGATGTACATACACGTATGCAAAAATACATGAGGAATAGGCCAATTTTCTTAACACCGGATGTTTGGATAATATTTTTCCCTCTATTTTGAATGATTGCATTGGAACCAAAATACGATTTTATGAATAGTACTCTAAATGTGGTTTAGGCTCCCACTGTTTGATAATGAATACACTAGTTGTTTATGAATCCTATGATAGCTGAAAGCTTAATTTTGAAGTCTACCTGTAATTACATCGTTCATGCCATTAAAGTTTACGTGCGGTCATCGAAAATGTTAAAATGTTTGGACGGTCGTAACTCAGTTGGGAAAAAATTTCAAATAGTCTCGCACAATGGGCCAGAAGACTTAAAAAGTGGCCAAAAACCAATGTTATTTAAAAGCGTAAAACAATAAACTTATTTAACCCTAGAACCATAACGTCCTTCCATCCTAACTTAAGACCAACTATGCGTAAATTTTACGTAGTGATTAGAATCCGCCTGATACAATCAAAATTATCCTAAATTGATAATTTTTATCAAACTATTTATTCTTAAAATAAAGTACAAAATTTTAAAAGAAAACTCAATTTTATTTTAATTAAGACAAGACAAGGAATAAATTAAATTTCATTGACACAGATTTGACAAACTTTAATTTGATGTTCACCTCATACGTATATTTTACGCAACCAGCGTTGCCGCGAGCTTGAAAAAAAGTATCAGTTGCCAAGCAGAAAAAGTATCAAAAAGTGAAATTTTTGACAAATGTATAGAAAATTTTCACAATGGCAAAGTTTGTTGATGTTTATAATTTTTCTACCCCAAGTTTAAGCAAAGTATTAAACTATTAGAAAATGGAGTTTCTGGTGACAAAATTAAGAAGTAATACACTATATTTAATATTTCTTGTTAACACATTTCTTAACTGTTTTAAAAGCTTTAATTGATAAAAATTAAATTGATTAAAAGCTTAAATTGATGAATTGTGAATTGGTAGATGTCTTTTTAAAACATTTATTTCACTTCAATTTATAATATTTTACTCAGCGGTTGTCAAAAATTTACTGCTGTAAAAAAATTTCATTTCACACAGCAAATTGTCCCACCATAGTAAAAATATTATTCATCAGCTTTCCCTACACAACTTTGTTACCGATTCACACACGCCAAAACTATTAGAATGAAGAACATACATATGTTATTGCGTATTTGTGACAAATTGAAGCAACAATTAGGAAGTTTTATATATTTTGAGCATTAAAAATATTTAATTGATTAAAGTAGGGACAAAAACCAAATGTATGTGCATTTTTAATTGATTCAATAGTTTTCTTTTTCAGTGTCAGAATATATAAATGATGGTTGCCTATCTACTATTTAAATTCAATTTATCAAGTCTGTCTTGTTAACAAATATGGCAACATACATACAAACATTCATTTCTTCGAAAATATAATGCCCTTATTCAGATTTATTGAATAACCCAAAAAACCAACCAACCAACCAAAAAAAAGTTTCCCGTAAAATTTCTTTTTACAATATCTGTTCATAATGCTTTTCACAAAAAAAAATTAAAGAATTTCGTAAATTTGTTATAAAAATATAATTATATTCTATAATACAAACTATTTCAACATAAGTTTCAAACTTGTTCTAAAGTTCAGAAAAACTTGCCAAATTTTCGGGAAAATTTCACACTATTTTGGCACAATTTTTTTGATATGCAGTTTTGTAGCCCATTCAATTTTATTATAATAATATTCTGATTTCAAGTTGACGGTATCAGACATTTTTTCCGTACAAAGTATGTCTTTTGTATATAAATTTTAATGTAAAAAATATAAAATTATTGAAATCATACATATCTCGCTCATATCGGACGTTTTTTGCTGCGAAAACTAAAACTCGCTTGACTTACAGCTAGTGATATATTCATCGCATCATTTATCGCAATATTTTTTTCACAACAGTTACAGAAACATTCGCTTGAGATAAAAATGAATAAAATTATAGTTTAAAAAACGTACTGTCATCAGGTATGTAACTTGAGAATAGAAATCGCTGCATCTTTTAGGCGCATCAATATTACATAGTTACATCCCGCAAGGTTACAGAAACGCGCTGCTGAAAAGTTATCGAAACGCATTGCTAGAGCAATCGGCGCATCAGAAACAAAGTTGATGCTTCGTTTTTTATGTGTTACCAGTAGTGTTTTCAAAATGGAAAATTCAGAAAAATTGTGCATCGCTATATTGAATATTTAAAATATGCAATGTATATGGGTAAATCTAAAAACGATGTAACCTTTGTATTATTTAGCTTTATTTTCATTGCTGTAAACTAAATCAAGCTGGTTGCTTTTGAATATATTCATAGACTATTCTTGAAGCCTCAAAAAAATTTTGAATTAATTTATTGCATAACTTTTGAGTTATAGATGTTTTCATTAAAAAAATATTAAAAACATGTGAATTTTTTGTGTAATTTTTAAGAGGTGAATAGTTAATTATGTCATAACTTTGAAGCACACCATATACTGGTTTGAAATTTTATGTGCAATAAGTACTTATGTGTACAGTTCATATGTAGTTGATAACTATAGTATGCTTTAAAAAATAACCAAATGGCATGTAAAGAAAAGTGTGTAACTCTGCTTTTCACAATTTTCAAAATTTTTGTTTTATCGCGTATAGCTTTTGAAGCATTTCATATTAAAAACCTTTTAAGTATATATTGTATTCTACAAACAATTACGAATAATTTAATACCTTAGCAAGAGGTGTGCTCTCAGAATAATCCAACTTTTAAGGATAAAATATTCTGCAATCTTGAGCATAATTTTTATTTCAAAAACATGTTAACTGAAGGCACATTTGGAAGATACGTCGAAACGTTCTAAGTCTTTTTATAACTACTAGTCCTTATAACGTTACATATACCTGTAAAATGCTTCAATGAAATTGTCTCTAGAAGTGTGTAAAATTCCTGATTTACTACTTTTACTGATGCTACCTTCTTGTAGTCAGAATATTTCGAGCGTGGTATCAAATCAAATTTTTTTCAACAAAGGTTCTGATAGTTCGTTTTACATAATTGGAGGCTTCTAATCCCCAGTTTTGCCCGATTGGCTCCACTTTTAGAGGTATATGTAATTGACACTTTGCTTAAATTTTAACTATTTATAAAAAACTCCCCAATTTTGAAGATATTTTACAAAAATTTTGCACACGATTGTATTTTACAACGCTTTTATCAACTTGCAATGTTGTATGTCCAGAACACCATAGACCACCTAGTCTAGATATCAACCTCGTCGTAGTTATCATATCAAAGATATACAATTAGAAAAACTCTAGAGATAGATGTCGCCTCGCCAGAAGAAGTTAAAAATATGCACTACATACGCTGCAGCGGAAATGGACGACACGCCAGTTTTTTAGATGAAATTAATTGCTGCTATATGTATGTATGTGCGTATGTAGGCATATACTAAATGTGAGCAAACAACATTTTGCTTGCATAGTCTTCTTTTATCTTTTCACTGCAAGTTGAATTATTTTAGCTATTGCAAAATTTTATACAGACAAGACTAAAACGTATAAAATAAGTTAAAAAAAAACTTTTTAGTGTACCACGCTTGTTTTGATAACTTTTGATTTTGAAATTTTAGCAAAAGTCATTATAAACAATTAATGACATTGAAAATGAAAAGCGTGGGGCGCATGTAATACACTTGAATTGATATGAAAAGTAACATATGTATGTATGTGGGCATATGAATAACGACCGCTTAAAATCGATCTCAAATTTGTACTTTCGCTGTAGAATGTTACGTAGTTTGACTATTGTCAATGAAATCGAATGCTTTGTACTGCATGCGCTCCACGTTTTTCGTTTTCAATGTCGTTAATTGATTATAATGACTTTTGCTAAAATTTCAAAATCAAAAGTTATCAAAACAAANATCATCCTCTGCTGAATCTAAATCACTAGATGCTCGTGAATCCATGTCTACAAAATTCAAACAAATTGATTAAAAGAATAAAATATTTTTATTTTAAAATTTTCTGTTAAATCTGCATACCTGATTCTGTGTCACTTTCCTGATCCTCGGTGTTTTCAAGTACATCTGCGACTAATTCTNGAGTTATTTTGTATATACCTTCACTATCTAAATCGGTTCACTGTAACAAACTTGCTCCCATACAACTGATTGTTCAGAGACGTTGTTTTGCGTTATAACTCCTCCAATTAAGCAGGTAAAAATTTAGTATAGGTTTAATTTAACATATAGCAGGCATACAATTTATTATTCAGATATGAAGTTAGAGTTATAGCGCAAAAACACATATCTGAGTAATCAGTTGTATTGGAGCTATATGTTAATGTGAACCTGTTTCGATAATTTTAAGGAATAACTAAGGTAATATTAAAAAAGCGTTATGTGCAAAACTTTAGTAAAATAACTTCAAAACTGAGGGAGTTATTTATAAAATAGTTTAAAATTAATTAAGTACCGTTATCTCGAAAACCGGAGCCAATCTTTTAAAACAGGGGATGGCATTAAATTTGGAATATCCAAATTAAGTAAATTCAACTTTCAAAATCTTTGCTGAAAATTTAAGACTTGCACAGCGTAATTTGAACCTATCTTATTCTTTTGTTTTCTATTTCAGCGTTCTAAATGTTTATTCTTCGTCCAACTTTTGAAGCTCTTGATGAAATTTAATTACACTTATATTTGTCGATTTATTGAGAGATTACGAATACAATCATATATAAAACATAGGTGTGCCTATAAATTATACAATTTAAATTTTTGTTTTGAAAGTGTACCTGTTTCTTAGATTTGCCCATATTAGTCTACTAGTAGGAGAGCCAGTGACATTTTTTCGCGATCATTTAGCTAAGGCCTATTTTTTGCCAGCGTGATTAGGGTAGCACTGGGAGGCAGAACGCCCTTAACTTGTAAAAATCATCGACCAAAAATATGATTTAGTTAAGGCTGCAATTTTACCCATCGAGGCTCTGATAGTCCATCAGGTTACATTGGCAGAACGATCAGCCGGTAGTAAAAGGGTGGCAGAACGCCCCAAACGTGTGATGAGAGCAATGAAATTTTTTTTATTTAGTTAAGTCTGAAATTTTCATATGTTATTCTTTAGACGATTTCAAGTCTAAAATTAAATTGGCAGAACGAAATTGCGGTACTAACTACCTGGCAGAACGATGTAAATGTCATTTTCGCGCGCCTTTTTTTTCGCAAATATTTTATAAGAATATATGTAGTTCATACTACCACATAGACACGGAAATTAAATGTCTAAACTTTGTGCAAAACTCAGAAAAATTCAATAAATTTTCTTGAAAATTTTCAATTTTCTAATCAGATTTCGTAGTAAAATTTTGATTGTGCAGTTTTGTACAAGTTTGAAGGTGCTAAAAAACTCCGTTGATTCTATAAGGTTTTGTTATTGCGAGGTGTAGATACATTTAAGGAATAGTAAATTTTTTTTATTTTTTCCAACAATATTCAGCAATACAAACATATAAAAAATCTTAATGCAAACAAACAATTAATAAATATTAATATAATATTAATGTTAATGTGTATTAGAAATGACTAGCATTAGCCCAGTAAAAATCGAAATTTGAAAATTTGTTGAGTGGGGTAATCTATACATCTTCTTCGGCCTCGACCCGATAGGAATCTTCTGCATCATCCTCTGCTGAATCTAAATCACTAGATGCTCGTGAATCCATGTCTACAAAATTCAAACAAATTGATTAAAAGAATAAAATATTTTTATTTTAAAATTTTCTGTTAAATCTGCATACCTGATTCTGTGTCACTTTCCTGATCCTCGGTGTTTTCAAGTACATCTGCGACTAATTCTGGTGACTGATCTCCATTAAACCAGACAAATTCATACTTTTATTATTAAGAGACCAACCATACTGCTCTGGTGATTTGTTAGTTGGCTGCTGTAAGTTTGCGTTCAGCCATATACTGGTAATGTATGAGTGACATGCAGCCATATACTGGTAATGTATGAGTGGCATGATGGCAAGCTTGATGCGTCACAATTGCGCATATTTTTTCTAAACATGTCTTGAGTGTCTTTTGCTTTATAAGCTNTTTATTTAGTTAAGTCTGAAATTTTCATATGTTATTCTTTAGACGATTTCAAGTCTAAAATTAAATTGGCAGAACGAAATTGCGGTACTAACTACCTGGCAGAACGATGTAAATGTCATTTTCGCGCGCCTTTTTTTTCGCAAATATTTTATAAGAATATATGTAGTTCATACTACCACATAGACACGGAAATTAAATGTCTAAACTTTGTGCAAAACTCAGAAAAATTCAATAAATTTTCTTGAAAATTTTCAATTTTCTAATCAGATTTCGTAGTAAAATTTTGATTGTGCAGTTTTGTACAAGTTTGAAGGTGCTAAAAAACTCCGTTGATTCTATAAGGTTTTGTTATTGCGAGGTGTAGATACATTTAAGGAATAGTAAATTTTTTTTATTTTTTCCAACAATATTCAGCAATACAAACATATAAAAAATCTTAATGCAAACAAACAATTAATAAATATTAATATAATATTAATGTTAATGTGTATTAGAAATGACTAGCATTAGCCCAGTAAAAATCGAAATTTGAAAATTTGTTGAGTGGGGTAATCTATACATCTTCTTCGGCCTCGACCCGATAGGAATCTTCTGCATCATCCTCTGCTGAATCTAAATCACTAGATGCTCGTGAATCCATGTCTACAAAATTCAAACAAATTGATTAAAAGAATAAAATATTTTTATTTTAAAATTTTCTGTTAAATCTGCATACCTGATTCTGTGTCACTTTCCTGATCCTCGGTGTTTTCAAGTACATCTGCGACTAATTCTGGTGACTGATCTCCATTAAACCAGACAAATTCATACTTTTATTATTAAGAGACCAACCATACTGCTCTGGTGATTTGTTAGTTGGCTGCTGTAAGTTTGCGTTCAGCCATATACTGGTAATGTATGAGTGACATGCAGCCATATACTGGTAATGTATGAGTGGCATGATGGCAAGCTTGATGCGTCACAATTGCGCATATTTTTTCTAAACATGTCTTGAGTGTCTTTTGCTTTATAAGCTTCATTGAAAAGTTCCATCGAGCTTCATTAACCGTATCGGCATTTTTTAAACTTATCACAATATAATATAACAATATCTTAAATGGTTTATTTTTTCCTTTACGGAAAAATGAAGGGTTGTAATCACATCCCGTAAGTGCGTGAAAACCAGGCAGAGCTCTTGACAATGACGTTCCCAATTTTGCGTATAGTTTTGTGACATCCAGGTACCGTTGGGCATTGCCAACACCGACATCCATCCATAGAATCACTAAGACATCTGTACCTGAACATCGAATTAGTATATTACAAGGTTCATCAAAAAACAAAAAAAATCACCAAAAATTATACCAAGTCTGAAGATGGTGATGATGGAGTGATCTTGTTGATAGTTAATTTGATTAGTTAAGGATATGTAGTTTATCATACGAGTTTAAGTTCCTTGAACGAATAAAATGTATTAACATCTGAACTTTTTTCCGTTGCCCTTTGATATCCCTTTATTGTGTTTTTCAATCCTGTATCCCGCGAAATTGTTTAACGTGGTGGACTTTTCCTTTTTTCAGTCAAAAATTATGGGATACTTAGTTATGACCAGAGGTGGGCACTACCACAAACAAGCGATCGCTAAAAGTGAGAATGTGTTAGTGTGCCTAATTCATTTTGCTTGCTG
Source organism: Rhagoletis zephyria (assembly GCF_001687245.7). NCBI lineage: Eukaryota > Metazoa > Arthropoda > Insecta > Diptera > Tephritidae > Rhagoletis > Rhagoletis zephyria. The sequence continues at coordinate 577,933 of NW_016157110.1, forward strand.
CCGCGTTCTCATCGTTACGCTCTTGCTTGTNGGGGTAATCTATACATCTTCTTCGGCCTCGACCCGATAGGAATCTTCTGCATCATCCTCTGCTGAATCTAAATCACTAGATGCTCGTGAATCCATGTCTACAAAATTCAAACAAATTGATTAAAAGAATAAAATATTTTTATTTTAAAATTTTCTGTTAAATCTGCATACCTGATTCTGTGTCACTTTCCTGATCCTCGGTGTTTTCAAGTACATCTGCGACTAATTCTGGTGACTGATCTCCATTAAACCAGACAAATTCATACTTTTATTATTAAGAGACCAACCATACTGCTCTGGTGATTTGTTAGTTGGCTGCTGTAAGTTTGCGTTCAGCCATATACTGGTAATGTATGAGTGACATGCAGCCATATACTGGTAATGTATGAGTGGCATGATGGCAAGCTTGATGCGTCACAATTGCGCATATTTTTTCTAAACATGTCTTGAGTGTCTTTTGCTTTATAAGCTTCATTGAAAAGTTCCATCGAGCTTCATTAACCGTATCGGCATTTTTTAAACTTATCACAATATAATATAACAATATCTTAAATGGTTTATTTTTTCCTTTACGGAAAAATGAAGGGTTGTAATCACATCCCGTAANCTTTGAGCGTGTTCTCGTTCTCTGCCCATGCCTGCAGGCACCCTGTACATTTGAAGTAATAAAAATTACATATTTAACTATTCCGATTATCGCCACTGCTAGCCACCGCTTTAAAGAAAAAATATAGCGAACTGTTCTACAGCCAAAGATATCTACATTATTAAAAATCCGTGGATACTTTGCGCTTTTTGTAATTAATTGTTAGATATTCAATAAAACTGTGGTTCGGATAGCAGATCTAGCTGGACGAAAGTCAACATTTTTTTGTTTTTAAAATACTTAATGGTACTTGGAATACATTCCTGACAATACATTCAAATAGAAATTGCATTTATTAAAGCATTAACATATGAAAACATACAAAAAAAGGTAAGTCAACGCCGCCTATTTGCATATTATTCTTTACACCTTCGCAAATACAGAGGGTAAGGTCGATAACCAAGTCTAACCAATTGGCTTAGATTTACATTTTAGTGACAGTATGTCAAATCTCAAAATTCAAAAGTAATTATTAACAGGAATGTATCTGAATATAAATATAAGATCAGTGGCGGATCCACGGAGAAGAGGGGAGGAGGGGTTGTGTGTTAGAACATAAAAATACTTGGAGTTATAAAACCTTTGGTTATGAAAGAGTTAAGAAAATAGTACCCAGTTACATAGAAATCTACCGAATTTTTTTAATTTTCGTCTGCCATATTGGATCCGCCATTTTGAATTTTTGGTAAATGACTTTAGATATGTAATCAGCGACCCAGAAAACCCCAGATACCCAGTTTCATAGAAATCTACCGATTTTTTTAAAAATTTTCGTCCGCCATATTGGATCCGCCATTTTGAATTTTGGATAAGTGACTTCAGATTCGTAGTCAGCGACTCAAAAATCCCCTAGGTGAGAAGTGGTGTAAAGATCCATCAACGAGTATTTGTTTAAATAGTTTCGTCCAGCTAGATTTGCGATCCGAACCACTGTGCTACGTGGTCCAAAAACAATAAAGTCGGAATTTTAATGCCGACACCCCCTGGGATTGTTCTGAACCGAAAAAATATACCCTTATTTTATTATTATTTTTCAACGCTTTTATCAACTTGCAATGTTGTGTGTTCAGACCACCATTTATACTATAAATACAGCAAATGTATTTATGGCAAACCTAGTATAGATATCAACTTCGTCGTAGGTATCATATCAAAGACATACAATTAGAAAAACTCTAGAGGTAGATGTCGCCCCGCCAGAAGAAGTTAAATATTACGCATAAAAATATGCACTACATACGCTACAGCGCAAATGGACTACACGCCATTTCTCTAAATGAAATTAATTGCTGCTATATGTATGTATGTACTATGTACATATGTATGTATATGCTAAACGTAACCGCCAGAACAGTGACGGTCACTTTCCTGGTAACGTGACCGTCACGCGTGCCCATTAAGTTCGGCACGTTTTGCTATCACATTCTTAATAGTGAATCAAAAATGCTCCCAGAAGTTTTGTGTACGTGTGATTTTTCAAACCAAATAGTTTGCCTGCTTGCTCATATGTGAAAAGATTAGCTTGACTACTTACTCATATGCGAAAGATACCTCGCAAGAAAAAACAATAGATGGCACTCCAATCAAAAATTATTACATATGTGTTAGTAAGAGCATAAAATTTGCGTTTGTGTTGGAGTTTCGGTCACGCTGGTTTTGCTGGGAACCAAACAACATTTTGCTTGCAAAGTCTTCTGTTCTCTTTTCACTGCAAGTTGAATTATTTTAATATCTTTTGCCAAATTTTATTCAGACAAGACTAAAAAGTAGAAAACAAATGAAATAAAAACTTTTTAATATACCACGCTTTTATAAATGGACTAAAAATTAGAAAAAAATACACATACATATCTCAGTCCCATAGAATTTGTTTTGATAACTTTTGATTTTGAAATTTTAGCAAAAGTCGTTATAAAAAATTTATGAGATTGAAAATCAAAAATGTGGGGCGCATGTAATAGACCTGAATTGATAAGAAGAGCAATATATGTATGTATGTAGCAGAGCTGTAAAATAATTGAATCAGTAGGATCTGCATTCACTTGGCATTCTTTTCAAAATTTTGATTGTTTGGTTTTATAAAAAAAACCTCATTCTTGAGTGGCTTAAATTATTTTGAAACATATACAAACGTAATGTGTTATTAAATGGTAGAGTTCTATTCAGTATGGAAAGTGAATGTAACAAAAGCATTCGCAATCATCCTGATTTTAAATTTTGGTTGAATGCAAACACTTTTGATCATTCAGTACTGCACTGAAAATATATGCCTTGACACTAGAAGAAAATCTTTATAGGAGAATATAGTCGTTTCCTTCTCCTTTCTTCCACTGCTACAACTTGGTAAAGCATTACCTATGACCAAAAGTACGTACCAGCTTTAGATATTCAGTCAATGCTTTTTAAAACCAACTGCATTATGTAACGAACTAAATTTTTATTTGTACAAAGAGATATTTTTATTTTCCAATACCAGGCACTCATAAATACATACATATGTATGAAGTAGCAACCCTGCAAACCAAAGTTCCCGAAATCTTAACGAAATCTTTAGGAGTATCTGATTTCTGTAACGAGTTTTTTACGAATCTTCAAAGAAAATTACCCTGCAAATAATTTTTTCAGAGTATTCTGCATTGTAAAGAAATTTCAAAGAATTCGTTAAGATTTAATTCGATTTTTTGCCGAATTTTCTAAAATGAAATAAATTACGCACACTTCCATTCTTTTACGAAATTTCGGAAGAAAATATGTGAAGCAACGAAAATAATGCTACTATGTGAAGAATATCTTTCAGAATTTTTCCAGAATTTTCTTTATTTTTCGTACAGAAATTTCTTTACGATTTCGTGTCAACCACTTCATATAATTTTCTTTGAAAATTCGTAAAAAAATCGTCACAGAAATGAGATACTCCTAACGATTTCCTTAAGATTTCGGAAACTTTGGTTTGCAGGGTATATGAAGTGGTTGACACGAACTCGTAAAGAAGTTTCTGTACGAAAAATAAAGAAAATTCTGAAAAAAGCCTGCAAGAAATTCTTCACATAGCAGCATTATTTTCATTTCTTTCTTCCGAAATTTCGTTAAAGAATGGAAGTGTGCATAGTTTATTTAATTTTAGAAAATTCGGCAAAAAATCGGATGGGATCTTTCCGAATTCTTTAAAATTTCTCTATGATTCAGAATACTCTGAAAAAATGGTTTGCACGGAAGCTTTCTATACGTATAAATTTGTTTGTAGAACTTTTAAATTATTATTTTTTTTTGTAGAAGCCTTTAAACTTTACAGTATAATTTTGGAAATTTAAAAATTTATAAAAATAATTTTTTACGTAGAAATAGAAAACTTGTTACTTCACAAGTATGAGCGCCTGGTATTGAGATGTGAAGATATCATTTTTTATAAATAAAAACTGGTCGCAAAGGGTGGCCGCCCGAAAATGGGCACCTGTGTATTTTAAAAAGGACACTATATTTCATGTTCTGCATATTTTCCAATCTTTTAAAGGAAAAATTTATAGACACTAAGTGTCTTGGAACATTTTGCACTCAGTTTTTAAACAACCAAAATTATAAATTTGTACATTATGTTCATGTGAAACAAGCTGCGTTTCATGAGTGGAGGAGTCCAAGCATAAGCATCCATTGGTAGGACATGGCTTAGCCCGCGCGGCCGCTGTGCATCAATACGCGACACTATGTCAATATCGTTTTAAAGTTCATACACCTCATTATTCCATCATCTAAACTTACATATTTTTCTTAGTGTATAAAATTTGATTGGCACTGAATTAGAGAATGCACACATAGCAAAGTGTTCATTCATCTGGAAGCTAATTAAGTATTGAATTCTATTTACTTCAGAATTCTCAGTTTGTTATTCAGGTATTTACCACCTTGCTGTTTGAAATAAATTTTTTTTAATGATTGTAGATTGAAAAAAAATATAACCCACACTACGAGACAAAAAGAAAAGAATGAAATCCTACTTGTAAATATTTCATGATTAAAATTTTAAATGATTTCACATTTTCACAGCTCTGGTATGTAGGTATATGAATAACGACCACTTAAAATCGATCTCGAATTTGTACTTTCTATGTAGAAATTGTAGATGTATGTGATTTAGTTTGACTATTGTAAATTAAATCTAATGCTTTTTATTGCATGCGCTCCACGTTTTTCGTTTTCAATCTCATAAAAGGTTTATAAAGACTTTTGCTAAAATTTCAAAATCAAAAGTTATCTAAACAAATTCTATGGGACTGAGATATGTATGTATATTATTTTCTAATTTTTAGTCCAATTATATAAGCGTGGTATATTAAAAAGTTTATTTTTTTATCTATATTTTGAAATCAAAAAATATTTATGGAGCTCTCACGGCGCTCAAAGTTTTCCATCTATTTTATATGGGGAAAAACAGCTTTTCTTAGAAATGGTATAATATTCTTGAAAATCATATTCAACAATTTTTATTGAGCTTGAGGCCGTTTTTTAATGAAAACTTATTGTGGAAAAGCAACAATAATTTGAAAAAATGGTAGAAGTGATAGCTATTTCGGAAATCACCACATTTCCTCATCAGACTTCTTTCAGTAGGATTCGAACCGACGATCCCACTGACTCAGCCAGTTGCCTATGCACCGTGCTAAGTACGCCTTGTAAATTATCGTTTGCTTATTTCCACTATTTTCATTTTTGTTATGCCAACACAATCAAGCGCAGCTATTCCGCTGCAATTCACTTGATCATGTGGTTGTTGGTTTTGTTGGTTTGTGCTAATAATTCTATTTTTAGAATGCTTAACTTTTAGGTGTGCTCGTCCTTAAGTTATTTGTTTTTTGTTATTTTTTGGCCTTTTAACAATTATATTCAACAATTTTATAATGAGCTCGAGGCCATTTTTTAAATGAAAATTTATTGTGGAAAAGCAACAATAATTTGAAAAAATGGTAGAAGTGATAGCTATTTCGGAAATCACCACATTTCCTCATCAGACTTCTTTCAGTAGGATTCGAACCGACGATCCCACTGACTCAGCCAGTTGCCTATGCACCGTGCTAAGTACGCCTTGTAAATTATCGTTTGCTTATTTCCACTATTTTCATTTTTGTTATGCCAACACAATCAAGCGCAGCTATTCCGCTGCAATTCACTTGATCATGTGGTTGTTGGTTTTGTTGGTTTGTGCTAATAATTCTATTTTTAGAATGCTTAACTTTTAGGTGTGCTCGTCCTTAAGTTATTTGTTTTTTGTTATTTTTTGGCCTTTTAACAATTATATTCAACAATTTTATAATGAGCTCGAGGCCATTTTTTAAATGAAAATTTATTGTGGAAAAGCAACAATAATTTGAAAAAATGGTAGAAGTGATAGCTATTTCGGAAATCACCACATTTCCTCATCAGACTTCTTTCAGTAGGATTCGAACCGACGATCCCACTGACTCAGCCAGTTGCCTATGCACCGTGCTAAGACGCCTTGTAAATTATCGTTTGCTTATTTCCACTATTTTCATTTTTGTTATGCCAACACAATCAAGCGCAGCTATTCCGCTGCAATTCACTTGATCATGTGGTTGTTGGTTTTGTTGGTTTGTGCTAATAATTCTATTTTTAGAATGCTTAACTTTTAGGTGTGCTCGTCCTTAAGTTATTTGTTTTTTGTTATTTTTTGGCCTTTTAACAATTATATTCAACAATTTTATAATGAGCTCGAGGCCATTTTTTAAATGAAAATTTATTGTGGAAAAGCAACAATAATTTGAAAAAATGGTAGAAGTGATAGCTATTTCGGAAATCACCACATTTCCTCATCAGACTTCTTTCAGTAGGATTCGAACCGACGATCCCACTGACTCAGCCAGTTGCCTATGCACCGTGCTAAGTACGCCTTGTAAATTATCGTTTGCTTATTTCCACTATTTTCATTTTTGTTATGCCAACACAATCAAGCGCAGCTATTCCGCTGCAATTCACTTGATCATGTGGTTGTTGGTTTTGTTGGTTTGTGCTAATAATTCTATTTTTAGAATGCTTAACTTTTAGGTGTGCTCGTCCTTAAGTTATTTGTTTTTTGTTATTTTTTGGCCTTTTAACAATTATATTCAACAATTTTATAATGAGCTCGAGGCCATTTTTTAAATGAAAATTTATTGTGGAAAAGCAACAATAATTTGAAAAAATGGTAGAAGTGATAGCTATTTCGGAAATCACCACATTTCCTCATCAGACTTCTTTCAGTAGGATTCGAACCGACGATCCCACTGACTCAGCCAGTTGCCTATGCACCGTGCTAAGTACGCCTTGTAAATTATCGTTTGCTTATTTCCACTATTTTCATTTTTGTTATGCCAACACAATCAAGCGCAGCTATTCCGCTGCAATTCACTTGATCATGTGGTTGTTGGTTTTGTTGGTTTGTGCTAATAATTCTATTTTTAGAATGCTTAACTTTTAGGTGTGCTCGTCCTTAAGTTATTTGTTTTTTGTTATTTTTTGGCCTTTTAACAATTATATTCAACAATTTTATAATGAGCTCGAGGCCATTTTTTAAATGAAAATTTATTGTGGAAAAGCAACAATAATTTGAAAAAATGGTAGAAGTGATAGCTATTTCGGAAATCACCACATTTCCTCATCAGACTTCTTTCAGTAGGATTCGAACCGACGATCCCACTGACTCAGCCAGTTGCCTATGCACCGTGCTAATACGCCTTGTAAATTATCGTTTGCTTATTTCCACTATTTTCATTTTTGTTATGCCAACACAATCAAGCGCAGCTATTCCGCTGCAATTCACTTGATCATGTGGTTGTTGGTTTTGTTGGTTTGTGCTAATAATTCTATTTTTAGAATGCTTAACTTTTAGGTGTGCTCGTCCTTAAGTTATTTGTTTTTTGTTATTTTTTGGCCTTTTAACAATTATATTCAACAATTTTATAATGAGCTCGAGGCCATTTTTTAAATGAAAATTTATTGTGGAAAAGCAACAATAATTTGAAAAAATGGTAGAAGTGATAGCTATTTCGGAAATCACCACATTTCCTCATCAGACTTCTTTCAGTAGGATTCGAACCGACGATCCCACTGACTCAGCCAGTTGCCTATGCACCGTGCTAAGTACGCCTTGTAAATTATCGTTTGCTTATTTCCACTATTTTCATTTTTGTTATGCCAACACAATCAAGCGCAGCTATTCCGCTGCAATTCACTTGATCATGTGGTTGTTGGTTTTGTTGGTTTGTGCTAATAATTCTATTTTTAGAATGCTTAACTTTTAGGTGTGCTCGTCCTTAAGTTATTTGTTTTTTGTTATTTTTTGGCCTTTTAACAATTATATTCAACAATTTTATAATGAGCTCGAGGCCATTTTTTAAATGAAAATTTATTGTGGAAAAGCAACAATAATTTGAAAAAATGGTAGAAGTGATAGCTATTTCGGAAATCACCACATTTCCTCATCAGACTTCTTTCAGTAGGATTCGAACCGACGATCCCACTGACTCAGCCAGTTGCCTATGCACCGTGCTAAGACGCCTTGTAAATTATCGTTTGCTTATTTCCACTATTTTCATTTTTGTTATGCCAACACAATCAAGCGCAGCTATTCCGCTGCAATTCACTTGATCATGTGGTTGTTGGTTTTGTTGGTTTGTGCTAATAATTCTATTTTTAGAATGCTTAACTTTTAGGTGTGCTCGTCCTTAAGTTATTTGTTTTTTGTTATTTTTTGGCCTTTTAACAATTATATTCAACAATTTTATAATGAGCTCGAGGCCATTTTTTAAATGAAAATTTATTGTGGAAAAGCAACAATAATTTGAAAAAATGGTAGAAGTGATAGCTATTTCGGAAATCACCACATTTCCTCATCAGACTTCTTTCAGTAGGATTCGAACCGACGATCCCACTGACTCAGCCAGTTGCCTATGCACCGTGCTAAGTACGCCTTGTAAATTATCGTTTGCTTTTTTCCACTATTTTCATTTTTGTTATGCCAACACAATCAAGCGCAGCTATTCCGCTGCAATTCACTTGATCATGTGGTTGTTGGTTTTGTTGGTTTGTGCTAATAATTCTATTTTTAGAATGCTTAACTTTTAGGTGTGCTCGTCCTTAAGTTATTTGTTTTTTGTTATTTTTTGGCCTTTTAACAATTATATTCAACAATTTTATAATGAGCTCGAGGCCATTTTTTAAATGAAAATTTATTGTGGAAAAGCAACAATAATTTGAAAAAATGGTAGAAGTGATAGCTATTTCGGAAATCACCACATTTCCTCATCAGACTTCTTTCAGTAGGATTCGAACCGACGATCCCACTGACTCAGCCAGTTGCCTATGCACCGTGCTAAGTACGCCTTGTAAATTATCGTTTGCTTTTTTCCACTATTTTCATTTTTGTTATGCCAACACAATCAAGCGCAGCTATTCCGCTGCAATTCACTTGATCATGTGGTTGTTGGTTTTGTTGGTTTGTGCTAATAATTCTATTTTTAGAATGCTTAACTTTTAGGTGTGCTCGTCCTTAAGTTATTTGTTTTTTGTTATTTTTTGGCCTTTTAACAATTATATTCAACAATTTTATAATGAGCTCGAGGCCATTTTTTAAATGAAAATTTATTGTGGAAAAGCAACAATAATTTGAAAAAATGGTAGAAGTGATAGCTATTTCGGAAATCACCACATTTCCTCATCAGACTTCTTTCAGTAGGATTCGAACCGACGATCACCACTGACTCAGCCAGTTGCCTACGCACTGTGCTAAGTTTGCCTTGTTAATTCTTGTTGCTTATTTCCACTATTTCACTTGTTAAGCCAACTACAATCAAGCGCAGCTATTCCGCTGCAATTCACTTGATCATGTGGTTGTTGGTTTTTGTTAATATTTCTATTATTAGAATGTTTAACTTTAAGCAACAAGAATTAACAAGGCGAACTTAGCACAGTGCGTAGGCATCCTACTGAAAGAAGTCTGATGAGGAAATGTGGTGATTTCCGAAATAGCTATCACTTCTACCATTTTTTCAAATTATTGTTGCTTTTCCACAATAAGGTTTCATTAAAAAAACGCCTCAAGCTCAATAAAAAATTTTGAATATAATTGTTATAAGGCCATAAAATAACAAAAACCAATTCTTGAAAATCAATATTTTTCGATCGGAAATCTGTGGTTCTCTTCAGGAGACTTTCAGTATTAATATCCAATTGTTTATTTAACCATTTTTTATATTAACGATTTTTTATTGGTCCCCCATTACTTTTTCTGGGGGTTTTGGAGGACCTATAAAATATAGTTACCATGAACAAATGGTTAAATAAACAATTGGGTATTATTACTGGGAATCTGCTGAAGATAAGCAAAGTGTTCCGATCGAAAAATATTGATTTTCAAGAATTCTATTCTATTTCTACGAAAATTGGTTTTTTCCCCATATAAAATACATGAGGGGTATTCACGATCCGGTGCATACTGTGTAGCAGGGTGCATAGATAGCATAAATAGCATTATTGCTGTTGTTCCATGTGTTCAAACAACAGCAAAATTATCCAGTCATGCTATTTATGCTATCTTTGCACCATGCTAGACAGTATGCACCGGATCGTGAATATCCCCATGAAAAACTTTGAGCGTTTTGAGCACTACCTAAATTTTTTTATACCCGAGCGCACTTGTGCACAATAATAATAAAATTACTGAACACATTTTTGGGAGAATTTGTTTAATATAATCTGTATCGATAGCAGTATTGTGTTTAGTACTTAGAAATTCTATAGGGTTGAATTACCAAACGTGAGATGTTAAGTGGAAGGGCTTGGCCTCTAGATGTGCAATAAGCTTTTAATTTTTTCTAAGAGGGGTGCCACCTGTACGAAAAATTATAAGATGTGCGATGTTTGTTGGACTAAACAGTGAGTTGTCAAATGAAAGGACTTGGCCTCCAGATGTGCAATAAGGTTTTAATTAATTTAAATTCAAAAAATATAAAAACCACATAACAAAAGTTAAATAAACAAAATAATTAAATTTCCGACGACTAAGATAATTCCAGGTAATCTTTATATCGAATAAAAGTATTCGATACTCGATACTTTTACATTATTCCTTTAAAAATCCCCTTTACCAAAACCGATAAAAGTCGTATGACTTTTAATTTTATGTTCTTACTCATAATGATTTTTGTTAGTAAAAATATTTTCAATCGAAAACATTGCATAAAAACTACTGAAGCTTATTGTTACCTTTATGTACTTATCATAAATAATTTTTAACTATTTCAGCTATTTGGGGATATATTTTTCCCATTCTTACCACTACTCGAGCGGATCTATATGGCTCTCCAATAAATCTTCTTGAATATATTGATTACCCTCGCCTATGTCAGACGCTAAACAACTTTTGTGAGCTTACTTATATTTTTGACCAAAATCACTCCAAAGAGAATTGCTGTTCGTTTGATCCACGTTGTGTTCCGGTAAATTATCATTTTGAAACCTGGTTATACACTGCTCCACAACCATTCTAAATTTTGCCGTTACTTTGCTTTGGCGACGCTTGCTATGAAAATATATTTTAACGATGACTTGAGTATCGAAGTATCGACATATTTTTTCAATACTCATCGAATATTCAAACTGCTCAGCAGTATCAAATACATACTATTCGATATTCGATACAATTTACATCACTACTTTGTAGTCGGGCGAATTTCTATCTTGCTTAGCTTGAATTAGAAATTTTATATTAAAAATTCATTGAAAGTGTAACGTTTTACTGAAGAAGCATCCAGCTGTAAAATATGTTTTTGAGCCGAACAATCTGTTCAGCAATAAGCTACTACAAATCGAGATGTAATACAATATTTAATTTATTTAAAACAGAATGGAATTTCAAACGGCCAAAAGTTACGAATTAATCCTATACTCTTCAGAGTTATTAAATAACTTATTGAAATTTAGGAACGCGCGAAGATTCTAGTAGTCGGCAGGCTCACAATTCGTAAATATGTACTAAAACGCAGTTATCGAAAAAAGAGTATTTTGTCAAAAAGATCTAACTAAATATTAAGGGAAGTCTGAAATCGGCTATACCAGATCTCTACATGTAAATGAAGGCCCGAAAATTACTGTTTCCATGAGTTATAAATACTTTGACCATCCTTGTTTTCAAGATGACTGCGCTTCCACAGCTCCTTGGTCCCGTAAATCAAACTTAACATTCAAGATTTTAATTTATATGGAGAATATTTCATTAATTAATTTTCGAGCAACTGGAAAAAGTGCCAGCAAATGGGAACTACGAATCGTGGAAACATCATATTAATTTAGGCCTTGTATAAAATAGTGCGTTAAAATATCGCATAAGTTAAAAAAGACGAAAAAGGAGAACAGAAACGAACAAGTTATTCGGTTATTCCGCTGAACGGGTTAAATTTGCATCAAAGATAACGAATCTTGGGTCAAATTGGGTAATGCTAACCTTACCTATTTAGTTCATGCAAATTCAGTTATAGGTAAAGTATACAATATTCTACGGAAACTAACAATGTCCGCAGCTATTGATATTAGGCGAAAGTAGACTCCATATCTGGCATAATATTGATGTAGCATTTAATCACGTGACGCGCTAAGGGTTTGGGCTGGCTAAATATGACAATATCTCCAGCTAGGCATACAAACTATTAGGCTGTAAAATCTCTGAGTATTTAAAAGCTAGAAACTGTATTTTTCTTTACCGTCTGCAAGACCTACAAGAAAATTAACATCACTTTCCAGGCATTTCTATGTCTTTATTTTTTAGAACTGAGTAATTCTCAGTTCATCGTTTGGGGAGGTTCCATGGGAAAGTGGACCTCAGTGCGAAAATTATTTTCTTTATAAAACTAACAAACGTGTGGATAAGATATTTGTAAAAATCTTGAATCAACCAAAAAATGACAAATTAAAGATTTAAATCCATTTTTAATACCTTTTTTAACGTTTTGAAATCAAGTTCTAAGTAAATATTTTGATTGAGTTTAAAGTAGGTTGTGTTGAATGCACTGTCAAATAATTTGCGATTCATAATTCAAGTGTTTGGTAAGAAAAATTTATAGTAGAACTCATCTGCTTTTAATAAAGTTGTGTTATATATTAAATTTTGTGAGTGCTTAATGTATATTATGAGTTATTATTAAGCAGTCTTGGTCTTGTCCCACCCGTGACAAAAATAGGTAAGATTTGTTATATTTAATTACAGAAGTTGAGGTTGTGTTTCGTGTTTGTTACATAATGTTAGAAATTCATTGCAAATATTTACCACAATTGCATTGTTGTTTCCACGTAGTTAGATAAGAATAATTCAACAGAGAAGCATGTCCCACCCGTGACCGCTATGCGTGGGAGAGTTGTCAGAGGTAGGTTTATAGGGCTGATAAGCTTTATTTGTTTGTTGAGGTGGACGCAGGGGAGGAGGGGGGATGCGCGGACTCGTCCATTATCTATATACCCTTGTGGTCAGCTGATTAAGTTAAGTTACATTTTGACCTGTTTTGGTGTTTTATTTTGTTAATCTAATGTTTATAGTTTTTTTTTTATAAATGTCTAGCACATTACCTAATCAGAACCACATAAATCCACATTTCAAATTTCTTACAAAAATTATAAAAACTCTACAAACTTCAATAATTACACCCAAAAGTTTTAAACTTTTTGTTTAGAATTTTTAGGTATGCAGTTTTGTAGTCCATTAATTTTAAGTAGGTATAAGTGAAAATTTCAAGACGCTAGGAAATCGCGTTCATTTTTAATAATTTTTTTGGCTGACGGTGCTAAGTATTTTCTTCCATTAACAGGCATCATTTTAAGGTAAACGTGAGTGAATTTAACCCCTAGTTGGCTTCTTATATTTTTTAATAACTAATCTTTATATATGGACCACACTAAAGGCTCCTTTTCATATACAAATGTTTACGTGTCCTTCACGTGACAAACGTTGTCCCACCCGTGACAGAGGAATTTCGGATTTTTTGTGTAATAAAGCCATAATTTTTTTGTAGTTTTTGCTTTGTATGTGCTCCTGGTTCTATGTTTTATTATAAGACATGAAGTTCACACAGAAAAGTGAAATAAATTCGCAGAGTTTCCGTAAAATATACCTGCTCTAAAAAGCAGGTTATTTTTTTGTCCCACCCGTGACAGAAGAAATAAATCGGATCTTTCGCCATATTCAAGTAAGCTGGAATTTTTTTCGTATTTTGTAATAACTCTTATAATAGTCAATTAGATGTAGCTTTAGCAAAACGTAGAATTGTTCTGTACTTTATACTTAAATTTGAACAAGAAAGACATTTTTTTCTGTACAAATGTCCAACCCGTGACGGTGGAATCGCCCTTTGAGAGATTCATTAGAAGTTGAGATTTCGGCAGACTAATAGGGCATTCGCACGAGGCGATTTTTCCGGCAACTTTTAGTTGAAAGCAAAAATCGCCTCGTCCGAACGGCCTTTCAACTAATCGCTTTCAACAAAGTTGGTCGCCAGCCAACTTTGAGCTCGTTCAACTTTTTTTCCTTGCAACCCTGTGTTTGTTTACATTCTGTATCAGTGTTTGGATATGAAATTGTTCCTTCAGTACGAAATCTATACAAAAAATGTACTTTTCGGCTATAAATTGTATACACTTTTTAATTCGCTCATATATTTTCTTAGTACATTCCCTTCAAGACCAATGATTTTATGGTATTCATGAGAAAGTTTTATTGTTTATGTACATACGTTTACGTATTTTACACTTTTACAAATTGATTCCACGTGCACATGTATTGCATTTAACGCAAATATGTATGCACCATTTTCAGGTATACATCTTAACAAAAATCATATTTAAGTTATTATTAATGGATAAAAGAGACATTTCCTTTGGATTCAGTACTAAAATTTGACATTTTAATAGAATTTCAAGTGCTTATCAAAACTTTACGAGAAGATTTGACCATTTATCTTAATATTATTCAATTTTAATTATTTTTTGTACAAATACGCTTTATATTTTAAGAAAAGTCGTACAAATCCAAGGTTCAAACTTTGTGCAACATTAAAAAAACCAACACACTTTCGTAAAAATTTCGATCTATTTAATTCGATTTCCTAGATTTATTTTGAGTGTGTGGTTTTTTAGCCCATTAAATTTTAATATAACTAACTTTTTAAGATTTCTTTGATGAAGGTGTTGCTAAGTTACTCCATATAAAAAAATCGTCGAACACCTTTCGTATGGAAGAAAATGGCTGACATCGTCGACAAAACAAAATTGCCAAGTTCAACGGTAAGTCCCAGCTACTTTAAACTTGCACTTTATTATACTAAAATTGAATGGGATAAAAACTAAAGAATATTAATAAAGCTCGAAATTTTTACGACAATATGTTGGTTTTTGGATGTTTCGCAAAGATTTAATCTTGGGTTTATACAGTTTTTCTTAAAGAATACAATATAGTTTATAAACAGATAATTAAAATTAAAGATTAATAAAATAAATAGTAAAACCTTGTCAATATGTTAGTGCCGTAAAGGTATTATATTTAAGAAAATCTCTTCTTATAACTAACGAAGACTTTGTTTCTATATGAAGCTGACTTTGACATTTTGTTTTAATAAAACTTAATATCGAAAAGTTTCTTTAAAAATTTGGCTAGGCTATGTTATACTGGTTCGTTCAAGCCATTTTTCAAAACTTACAAAGGTAAATACGAACAGGCGAACTGTGAATTTTCAGAGCTATATATTTTTAGTATTCATTACAAAATTTTACTAAAAAGTACTGCGTAGTAGGAAAGTATATTGTAAATGAAATTGTATCAAACAAGTACAATTGTACCAAAAAATGCCAACACTGTTCTGTATACATACTTTTTTTTCTTTTTTACTTTTTTACTCTTTTATCTTTCAGCTTCGCTAAAAGCACTTCTACCAACGCTTGGCTTCCCAAATTTACGCCAATTGATAAAATTTTGCGATTTAAATTGATTTTCAATAATGTAAATAACGAATCGTGTTGAATCCAAAATCGCCTCGTCTGAATAGGGATGGCAACTTTTTCACTTTCAACTTCTCATTCAACTACGTATTCAACTTTTGTTGCCTGTAAAATCACCTCGTGCGAATGCCCTATAAGTAAGCACTTCGCCTTGCGTGCTCCATTTGAACACAGCGAGTGCAGTTCTCCCATGGCTGGTCTTTCCTTTGAGATAACTTTTATGTCTGGAAATTTGGCATGTGTATCTGCTTTCTCGGTTCCTTCAGGACCATATCACATTAATGAAGCAGCTGGTTTCCACCATCTAATATATATTTGGGCTTAATGGGCGTATGAGTAACACTTTAACTGGGAAGGTGGTCGAAACGCAGATCTGACGAAAATTTGTTGTCTTTAATGAAATCCAAAGCCTGCTGTACAACCAAAATATGTTCTAACTACATAAGGATCTTTATAAAAACTTAAATAAAAGGACAACAGCGCACACGCAGCACATACATATGTACATACATACATACAAACATACATAATTTGAACGCCAAGCATTAGGGTACATACATACATACATGCATACACTCATACCGTATATGCAACGACTGCCACACCAACGCATGTCCTTGTCCCAGTTTTAGTTTATTTGCGCTGCAGGGAGCGTTGAAACTTCACTAAATACGCGTTTGTACTTATTCGAATGTGTTTCTGCTGTTTATTTGTTTTTATTTATTTTTCGCACCATTATGTATTTCTGTTGCAGTAGCTGCTGCTGCTGCTGTTCTGGATTGCAACTGACATCACCACTAAGACCACGAACCAACAACAAGAGCTCAGAAGCTGGAGCACTTGCTCGCGGCATCATACTCACGCGGACTCAAGATTACATACGTATGTACGTATGCACATACATACGCACTCAAAGATGAATTTATTGCACTACGCATATGCAACAACAAAAACAATCACCATACTACCAAGGAGTATGCGCGGATCTATCGCTTGCGGTTATGGCATGTCGTCTTCTGTTGCGGTTGCTTGCTACCTCCGACTAATGCGCACTACTCGGCCATTTCAGCAGCGCTCGGTGGTGCCAACCACGAAAAAGAAAAACTTTCTACTTACCAAATACATACATATCGTCGTTTAAAGTACAAAACCGCGTATCGTCATTCTGCAAAACCGCGTAACTGATATTTGCTGCCAAAAATTGGATTTGCTCACACGAGCTCTTGGCTCAATCCTTATCCATTCGTCTTTATAAAAATGAGAACCATTTTGAAATATGATATAGATATGTACATGCATACAACGCATTGAGGCACATAGCGGAGAAGCGGAAATATGTGTCGAGCAACTTCTATTCCACAGAGGGGTGTAACTCCCTCAAGTTCCTGCGTTATGAAATTCGACGTTAAAATGCATACGAAAATTGTATAGGTCTTAAAGAGAGCTATTTTAATCCCTTATTCTAAAAACAAATCGTGGTTCTTTGCGACAATATCTCCAGTCTGCGGAATGAGCTTGAAAATTTGAAAATAAGAGTGGGAATACCAATTTTTCAAACTTTTACAACGACTTGTGTAGATCCAATCTGGAACTTACTTACTTCCATTCATAAAATCATAAAAAATAAATTGGGATAAATAAAAGTAACATTTTAATCAATTAATCTTTATTTCATACTTAATTTAATGATTCGTTAAAGTATTGATGCTCCTTACTTTTAATCTGCAAAATTAATTTTTTTATAATTTTATGGTGAGAAATAAGTTCGGGATTTGATCTGCACAAGTCATTGTAAAAATTTCAAAGATTGGTATTCCTACCCTTATTTTCAAATTGTCAAGCTCATTCCGCAGACTGAAGATATTGTCGCAGAGAAACAGTATTTATTTACTATTTTTCGTATCAAAAGTTTTGTGTTTTTCGACCTGCCCTAATATATATACGAATGTTTGTGCCTTGCGTTGCCTTCATCTTTTGTGGTTTGCTGCGTTACGTTCTGTTGCGATCACAGTATAGACAGTAACCAACCTTTTTGGGTTGTTGTTGTAGTAGTCGTTGTTGTTGTAGTTATATTCACTCCTGAGGAAGGCACGGGGTTGTGTGTTGCTATTTAATGGCCTTCCTCAGAATTTTTCTTAGATTTCAGGCTTGTGTGCTGCATTTTTATTAGATAAACAAATTTAAGCATTTGACAAATCGTGATTTTTTTAAAAGAAAATTATAAATGGTGTGTAAATGGTAAATTGTTAAAATTTATACATGGCGTATTGATGGTAATACAAGCAATTTATTCTTTTGTGGACTTTGTTACTTAAGAATTTAGACAACGTGCGAGCTGCCAGCTTGCCAGTTGCTCTGGTGAAAAAGAAGTTGAGCAATTAAAATCAAAAATTATACAAAAAAGACTTGTCTTTACTGACATTTATTCTACTAGAACTAAAAGCCATGCATTTATTAGACGCCTTAGTAATAAAATTAGAACAAAAAACTCTTCAAAACCGTCAGGCCGGATTGAAAATTTTCATTCACCTCATAGTTAACAAAAAATTTACAATCCGTAGTACTTTTCTATCAATTCGCAAATGCCGTTTGCACAAAAAAGGTTATGAAATGCGTTTTATTTAAATCGTTTAGAAAATGAGTCATTTATGTATACCATTTTATGTGGAATTATTCAGTAAATTTCGTTTTACACTATACTTTTTGAAACTATTTGAAGTTAATTATTTTTTGTTTCTTAAAAGCAACCCTGCGTGGTTGGAAGGCGTGTATACCAATAATTTCATCCCTAGCATATTCATCCCCGAGGAAGGCAGTCGCCAAATTCACCGAAGGTTGTTTACTGGTTATATTGTGGTTGCGATTGCTGTGGTTGAAGTTGCACTCTACTGTTGGAAAAGTTGTTGTTGGCACTTCTGTTTTTGTTGCTAATTGTTTCGATATCCTCACTCCTATTTTTACTTTTCTTTAGCTTTGTTTCCGTTCAAATCTCGTGCTCGTACTTGCCGCGTAGAAATTTCGTTAGTTTTGTTATTCCTTCTATCAAACTCTGTATTTGTTGTTGTTTAAAAAGTAGCAGCTTTTATTTGCCTTTTTTTGGTTGTCAGCATAAAATCTTGTCGGTACCTCTGCGCTCGGCAGCAAGTCGCTCATAAAATATTTTCTGAAGGCTTCTTTATGTATGTAAATTTGTACATCCCGTGTTATAATTATAAGCGCACACACATTTGACAAGTTTTAACAACTTAATTTTTTGGTATTCATCGCCAACGCGTAAAGATCCGTAAATATTTCGCAGAATCTTTCTCTCCAAAACCCCAAGCCACTTCATCAGATGTTTTCATTGTCCATGCCTCGGCGCCATACACCAGCGCAGGCATGATGAGTACGGTGACCATATTAACCATCGTAAAATAAAGGACATATTTTTGAAAATGATTTGGGAATACAACTTGTATGATAAAAGTACCTTACCCATATCGTAATTTAAATCAAATATTTATCAGTTGATTATATTATTTAATTGTACAAGTTCCCCTGCTGTAGCGAAAAATGAAGCCAAATCCTTCTCAAGGACTTCTCAATCCCTTGCTACCAAAATACGTTTATCATAATTCATACTGCGAGACGAAGCCAGCACACAGTGGTTAAAAATTGGAATTTAATGTTCATAATCCACCGGAGCCTTAATTTTTAAACCACTTCTTACTGAAAAGAAAAAAAAATTATTTTGATGAACATTTTTTTATAACATTTCAAAATTTTTTTGTGTATTTTTTTTGTTTTGGGTGAACCATAAAATTGTTTTGTACTTTCTGTTATGTAACATTTATTACCTGGAACAGGATAATACATTTTTTTCAAAACTGCTACTTTTTCTGCATTTTGCACAAAAGGTGTCCTTTATTTTGAACAAAATTATAAAGGACAGGGGGTTAAAATAAAGGACTGTCCTTTAAAATAAAGGACGGATGGTCACCGTAATGATGAGTGACTTATAAAGTGTGATCTTTTGTACGGTGATAGAAGACTTTACTTCTCAATTGCCTACTCAATCCAAAGAAGCACTTGTTGGCAAGATTGATTCGCCGTTGGATTTCAAGGCTGACATTATTATTGGTGTTAATGCTGGTTCTCAAATAAACGAAGTCGTCCACATTTTCAAATTTGTAATTGTCGACAGTGACGTCTTTGCTAAGTCTTCATTTTATCCTCGTTCACCACCAGACCCATTCGCTTTGCTTCTCTATGTAATCCCGAGGAGGCAGAGCAGACGTAGCCCATGTTTTTTACTGATAATATCGATGTCGTTGGCATACGGCAGCTATTGTACGCTTTTGTAAATTATTCTGCCTGAGCTGTTTAGTTCCGCGGATCTTTTTATCTTCTCCAACATCTTCTTATTCTCCTTCTTCTTATTTGGCGCTGTAACCGCCTAAGCGATTTTGGCCGAGTTCAACAAAGCACTCCAGTCGCTTCGCTTCTGTGCCAACTAACGTCAATTGGAAATGCCAAGTGATGCCAAGTCCACTCCACCTTGTCTTTCCATCGCAGTGGGGGCCTCCCTCTTCCTCTACTACCACCAGAGGGTTCCGAGCAGCGTTGCCGCCTTGGTAATTTTTAACCAAAATTGGTATTTTTTTTCTTTATTTATCAAGTTTGGTAATTTGGTAATTAATTTTTCAACTTGGTAACTTTTTCAATTCGGTCTTACATGTCAAATAGGTCAATATTGGTTCTCATTCCACATTAGTAAGTGGCCCGTGGTCTTACCTTTTATTGAAATACCAGGTTGTTCCAGCGTTCCCAGACTACTATAATGGTGTGATCTTTAATAAACTGCTTGAAAGTGAATCCACC
The DNA here is from genome assembly GCF_001687245.7 of Rhagoletis zephyria. Lineage (NCBI taxonomy): Eukaryota > Metazoa > Arthropoda > Insecta > Diptera > Tephritidae > Rhagoletis > Rhagoletis zephyria. Next base: position 598,493 of record NW_016157110.1, read on the forward strand.
GTATATCCACCGTGTCCTTTCCTGGAAGGTTTTGGATGGTCCTACCTTTCCCTGTAAGTTCGTCAGCTTTACATTTACCATCAATTTTCCGGTGTACCCGGCAACCATATATATTTTCTACGTAAATATGTACATATGTTCCCGTTCAAAAAGCTATGGCATTCAGCGGGGGACTGCACTGTGTCAGTATGTGAGTTGAAAGCTTTCTTTCAACCAGTGTACGAAAATCAAATAAAACACCTCTTTGAGGTAAAATTTTCGAGTGACGAAAGCTGAACTAGAAACACAAAATTGATGATATCAATTTCGTGACGAAATTATACGCATTTTTTAACTGCCTTTCAAACGTACGGAAAATTTTTTTTATTCATACGAATCGTTGCAAAAGTTCTGTTTTTTTTTTTTTAATTGTGTTTCTTAGCAGTAAACGGAAATTCGCAACGTTCCGAATAAATAAAAATATTTTCCGTACGTTTGAAAGGCAGTTAAAAAATGCGTATAATTTTCGTCACGAAATTGATATCATAAATTTTGTGTTTCTAGTTCAGCTTTCGTCACTCGAAAATTTTACCTCAAAGAGGTGTTTTATTTGATATCAATTATTTTGGGGTAGCAAATTTAAAATCGACGAAAATACAAACAATAAACTAAATGTTTTATTTTTCTCAAATAAATTGCTAAAAATATTCTCTAAATCTAAATTACGTATTCAAATCGATGTGTCCATTGAAACACATAGTTTTTCGAATACGGAACAAAGCGAAAAGGATGATCGAGGATAGGTTGATATCAAGGATATGTATTCGAAAATATTAAAAATAAAAAAAGATATGAGAAATGATAAAAACTTATCAACTTGGTACCAACTTTGGATACAATAAACAACTGTATTCGTCTGATTGCCTCGTAGTTTTAAGAAGTTTTACTTCTATCACGTGTACGGTGTTGCACTCGTGCTATTAAACTAATGATTTTTCTCAAGTAGTTTTGCTCAGTGGCAATTTATACATATGTATGTAAGTAGTAGCGGCACATTGGGTGAACTAAATGCATTCATACATACATATTTATGTACAACTATAAGTAAATACCAGGTAGGTTAAGTGCGGGTGATAAACCCATGTAGCATAGTTAAATACTGTGTACATGCCTGCAAGTAAAATGGGGAAGAATGTTACAATTTCAGCATGTGACTGAAAAAAACTCTAAAATACACACAAATTGTGGTTTCCAAGACATGTACGAAGTGATTAGCACAGCTGCATCCTTCAACTTGTCAACCCGCGGGAAATTCCCCCATTTGCAGGGAATTTTGGTTTAAGTGGCAATCGGGGAATGGGCGATTTTTTTCGGGGAACTGGGTATGTTATTTTTATATCTTACAGTAACCAAATTTGACGGATATGTTAATTTTTAACTATTTGACCCTTTTCGGAGCGATATTTTTTCAATTTTAATAGCAATACCTCCACAACAGGAGTTTTCCCAGATATAAACTATATACCAGATGAAAGCTAAGGTTTTGTGCTGACTTGAGGGAACTTAGAATAAAATCGACTGACCAGTTTTTGAGAAAATGCCCGAAATCTCTATTTTCAGCAGCCCGATTTTTAGTTTTCAGGCGATAACGTTATGGCGTATTTATATTTTATAAACACAAAAGATAGCGTTAGATAGCTTGTTTGAAGACCCCTCTACTGATATCCACGTCAATGACATGGACTGAGTAGTGCGGCCTCAGTAGTAGTTTAAATAATTGCCTTTTTTCGAATTTCAGGCGGCAGCCACGCCCACGCAGGCATACGAATCAAAATATCGTGGAAATAGGTGGTGAGTGTCGATCCTTTTCTAGCGGGTCTTTTCCAAGATTTGGCGAATTGTGAGTATCTGGTCTATGGTGGATTTTCCAGGTCTAAAGCCCAACTGATAAGGCCCAATCAGTTCATTGACGGTGGGCTTCAGTCTTTCACACAACCCGCTCGATAAGGCCTTTCAATCCCGAGCAGGCATTCTTAGAAGGCTGATCCCGCGGTAATTGGTGCGAATGGCGGAGTCGCCTTTCTTGGGGATTGGGCAGAGCACACTTAAATTTCAGTCGTTAGGCATGCGTTCTTCTGACCATATTCTGCACAAGAGTTGATGCATGCACCTTATCAACTCCTCGCCACCGTACTTAAATAACTCAGCTGGTAAGCTGTCCGCTCCAGCAGCTTTGTTGTTTTTCAGCCGCGTTATTGCTATTCGTACCTCGTCATAGTCAGGCGGAGGATCATCGACTCCGTCATCATCGACAGGGGGCTCGGGTTCTTCTTCTCCACAACTTTCCCTGCTGCTACCATTCAGTAGGGTGGAAAAATATTCCCTCTAAAATTTAAGTACGTTCTGAACATCGGTAACTAGGTCGCCATTGTTGTTCTTACAGGAGTACTCCCTGGTGTTGAAACCTTCCGTAAGTCGCCTAACTCTCTGGTAAAATTTACGTGCATTCTGGGGATTAAATTATAATAATAAATAAATAATAATAAATCTGTGGTCATAAGCAATAACCGCCTAAGTCGACTTAAGAAAGAATTGAGTTATACATGCTGTCGTTTTCTGCCACTACTATTCTATGTTCATGTGAAACTCCCATCTCGTTAGCTAAGCTATTTAAAAAGTTATTATTGCTTATGACCACATATATAATATAGAGCGGACTGTTACATTACGTTTTGCCTCACAGTGATTTTCAAATACCGCTAATACTCGTTAGAATAAAATTTTCGAATAGTTCTTCTTCTTGCGTCTGAAAGCACAAGTTGTAGCAATATTTAATATATACCTAAAATATATTGTAGCTCCTGTTGTTTAGGAGTTATGAATGTTGCCACTGCGGACTGTTACGATCTATATTATCGAAAATGTTTGCACTCCCTATATAATATTTTCAAAAGTCGGTACACAGTTTCTTAGCTTAAGGATGGAACTCACGAACAATGTATTTATTGAACTGATAATCGACTGTTATGTTACAGAAAAAGATTGTTACGTTACCTGTGCGATATACGTGTAGATTGTAATTAAATTTTTAAATGGTTTGCAGTAAGTAGCATGAATTCAGTAGACTTGCGATTTGACATGAAATCCAAAGAAATTAAGAACAGGATAATTATGAATACAAATCTCAAAGCGTCTGTTTCTATTGCAGCCGTAGATCACAGAACTCGAGCTCGAGCAATTGTAACTTCAAAATTTTTCCTTCAGAAACTATGGCCACTGGAAGATGACGTAATGAGTTAGAAAGCATATGGCGTCGTTAGATTCGAGGACACGGCAGTTTAAGTGGCCGTAACTCTTGAAGGAAAAATCTTATTGCACCATTTGAGATTGCATTTTGAATGATAATAATATTACTAGAAAAATTCTCGGAATAAGTCAAATAGATTTTTATTATTTAATCTTTTCTTATTTTACTTTCTTATTTCGCCCCTTTTGGCCTCGTTCCTTTTTGAAATAATATAATTATCGCATTTTTTCGACGTAAATTTTTATTTGCTAAACCCGTTTGAGTTAGAAAGAATATAAATTTTAACTATGGGTCAATAGCACGTTGAATAGCCTGAAATGTTGTTTTCAAAATGAGCCCTATCTCTAACTAAATAAAAAATAATTTTACCTAAAAATTCAATTAGTAAAAAAGACTCTTACATTACAAATAGTTTTCCAGCGAAGACACATGGATAATGAAAAGTATAGGAAACTGCTTTATTTTATTGTGAAAGAAGGCCGAAAACGTTCGAAAAAAAACCCGATTTTTTAATATTTGTACTTACGACTTTAAAAAGAAACATTCGCAAAACAAAAACGATCGTTATAATATATTTACTTCTTTCTTTTACTACTTACTACTTTACTTTACTGAGGAAAACAAACGACATCAAAGAAATAGCGTCACAAATGCGTATTTTAAAAACTAAAATGAAACACTTTACAATCAGCCTCATTGCGAGAGTCGTGCCGAATGCAAGTCGTTTTTCGAGAGTCGAATCGTATCGAAAATTTATCGCCATTGCCTAAAATTTCCACTCGACTAGTGTATTAAAACGGAAAAACTTGGCAGCACTGCATAGTTTTCGACATTTTTCGTCGTTTACTTATTTCAGCACGACAGTAGACAATGCTAATGTTGTCGAGTCGTACAATTCAGCCTAATTTACGACTTACGCAATGAGGCTGAATATTGTCCCAACAAGTTGTAGTGCGACACAGTTTTCAACAAGCAAAATAAAACTAAACATTTTTAAAATAAAAACGTTAATTTAATTTCAGTCAATTAGGCATGAAAAATATTTAAAACTAAAATGTTTTCCATTAGAATTTAAAAAGTTACCTAGCTACAATGAAAAACTTTCATATGTTTACATCATTTGTCGGAAAAATTGTGTTCAGATAAATAAGTTACTTCAATCTTCAGAAAAGGCGATGGAGTTTATATAAACAATTCTGCCATTCTAACCCCCCACTACATAAAAGGGACATTGGTGGATTTCTTTGACCGAAAAAAAGCTTTGGTAAGAGTAACTTACAAAAACAAATTCTTATGGGTTATTAAATAATAATTTAAAACTTTCTTTATTTAAATTACAGGATTTGACCAGCGTGAAGCAAAATTAGCAGGCCCAGCTTGGAAGTAAGGCAGGAACATCTGTATGTATGTATATAGTAATATGTAAAACATCTCTATTTAATTTATTAAATGTTGTAACTTATTTATAAGTATATGTATATCAATATATTTTTGACAATGTGTGTACCAAAGACTTGTTCTGATTTAATAAAAATAAAATTTGAATATCATATTTGAAAACGCATATTTTCAAAATGAAGAAAAAACATTTTAGGATTTAATTTCAACATGCGCATATTCAATCATCAAACAATCGTTTTTAAAAACGATTTGAAAATGTTCGTATCAAAAACAAAAACATGGATTTTGAAAACTGAATTGAAAATTTTCGTTCTCAAAATTTAAATGAATATTGTAGGTGCAAAACCTGGGTCAAAACGTTTTTAAAAGTAAAACCATGATACAAAAAAGAAGGTAGTTTCATTACTACTATTTTTTGGTTATAAAGCAGATTTTTGACATTTCTGCAGAAGTAAACATTAAGTATAGCTTTGCCATATTGAATTTTTTGATACGGGAGATTTTCTTTTAAATATTTGGGAGTAAAATTTACATACAAACAATAGTAAAATGATGTGTTCGATAATCAAATTTGAACGTTTTTCTCAAGCGTTTAAAAGATACTTTGATATAGAGTCCGACCGATTAATCGGCATCGGCATCGGCAAGTATCGGCACAAAATTTAGCATCGGCACAAAATTTAGCATTGGCAAAAAAGTGCCGATTCTTTTCCGATTATTTGAAATTGCTTTTCATATGGACTTTATACTTTATTTCAGTTGAATACCCCTTATCTTGTCTCAAAAATTTTTCATTTGAATTGTCCTGTAAAAGCTATGTTTCTTTCTCACATTTTGTTCTGATTATTCTCTTTTGTCTCTCGTATGTATATGTTGACGTTTGATTTTTCAATAGAAATTGGCCATAAATTCGCGCTTTTTATAATTCCTGGTAAGCAAGTGCAATTTATTATCAGTTAAATCTTACAAACTTTTATTTTATAGGAATAATGGCTCAGGCAAACCCTATTTGGAAGTTTTTCCAAAGAAATTCGAGCACAATAAAGTGTGAAATATGTTCAAAGGCAATATCTCTTGGTAACGTAAATAAGAGGCGACAAACCACAGCCAACATCAAAAAACATTTGCAGACAGCTCTCAAAAATGAGTGGAAAATTTACCTTAAACAGCAGGATGAATTTTTAGCTGTTTTAATGAATTAATACATTTGTTTTAAGTTTTTACGGAATCGGCATCGGCCGATTCTTTCCCCATAAGCCGATTAATCGGCATCGGCATCGGTACCTGAAAAAAAAACTGGAATCGGTCGGACTCTACTTTGATACTTTGAATTATTCGATGTACAGAGATGAAGAAATAAAATAAAATCTAGTTTTGAAACATTTATTTGTTAAAAAGCTGCTTTTCATTTTATTTTAAACAAAATAAATAAATTTACATAACAAAACTATTTTTTTTTGTTAAATAGTCCGAAGAAGATGTAATGTTAGATATTTCGTCATTAAAGCATAGTCCGAAACCAGGATTCGGAGAAGGTTGAATGATCTCATTGCGCTTACAATGAAAGGAGTCACAATTCAGAATTTTCCGGAAGTGAAGTATCTATAAGAAACACTGGATACAAAGTTATTGTGGAAATCTAACGAGGAACACAAAACCTCTAAAGAATGGGCAGCATTTTGGCAATGTAAACTGGTCTTTAGTAAAACGTGGGGTGTGCACCATAGGGAATCCTCTGGATTTATACCTCTATGATCAGACCCATAATTAGCTATGCGGCAGTGGTATGGTGGAGCAGATTCTCAATCAAGAGCGTGGGAAGTCTGCTTGCAAAACTTCAAAGAATTACTGCCGAGTGCGGTACGAAAGATTTCTCTACAACACGTGCCGTTGCTCTTGATGCACTTACCGTCACTTTGTGCCTTCATACGTGGGGGAGCCTTAAAGACCACCTGCAGACTAAAAACAAACGGATGCTGGTATAACACTGAGTGCGGCGATGCGGAAATTGCTGGCGGCAGAGATTTGAGCACTTGTGTCTTTTCAATGCTATAGGATAGTACGTCACCATTACCTTTGTTGAAGAGATTCCATAATTTTGAGGTCTTTATCGGAGTTAATGGGGATAAGATTAACTTTTCTCTTGGCAAGTATGCTTCGGTCTTCCAGGCTGAGGTATTTGCAATCCTCAAGGATATGGACTACGTGGTGGAAAATAGGTGGAGCGGAAGGAGTTTACGTGACGGCCAAGCTGCACTTAANTATCGAAGACAAATTTCCTTTTAATTTTGTAAATGTTTTTTTTTTTACAATAAATAAATGATTATTGAGGACTAGGTATGGCAGCACGAAATGTCACAATCTGCTTAATTGTCAGGTAGTTAATATGGCGCCCGAAAACTGACAATGAAACTACCTTCTTTTTTGTATCATGAGTAAAACGTGTATATGGAAGTGTACATACGCAACACAAGAATGCAGAGCGCCGCTCTGAGAGCGGTGACAACACACACATCCATACATAGTACATACATGTTTATCCGTACAAATCGCGTGCTGTGGTGTTGATGGATATTCAACATTTGAAAGCAAATTTATATGCCTGGGTGTAGCTGAGTGCGCAAAGATGCTTGCCACCATGATTCAATAATACAAGGTTAGATAATTATTGACAGCTGCGGTTTGACACTCCCTTACAAAAGGTTGCTTTTACGGAGGACGGAGAAAAGGGTAGGAATGAAATCTCTTGGTGCGAAAATGGTAGTAGAAAAGTACGCAAAGTAGGCAATTAGTAGTGAAATTCCTTTTGTAAATTCTAATGTATTTGCAGGAAATCTGGCATTTTAAATGAAATGTTGAACGTAATATTGATGTATCTATGTGAACTACGTAATTTATGTACTATTTAGCTGTATAGAAACTGCAAAATGATTCAAAATTAAAATAAGACTACCATGAGATTGATGTAAACATCCAATTTAAAAACAGTTTATGTTTTCATCAGTTAAATATGCTTCATATGCATATACAAATAAACATATTGCACAAACGCTCATACTTCTATTTCACACCAAAGCTACACTGTTTCCATGTAAATGTGCAAAGAAGCAACACGGTTCCACTGCTAAGGGAGCGGTGCGAGAGAGACAACTGTCAGTTTATCGAACTTTGTATTGTTGAATCATGGCTTGCCACAAGTTGTTGATATCTGGAGATGGTCGGGTTCGAATTCCACCACAGGCAACATGCAATTAAATTTTTTTTTTTAGTTTTTGTCTTGATTATTCACTTCAAGGATGCTTTTTCAGTACGAACGCGGTCATTTTAATATGCACATAATTAAATTGAATATTTACCAATATACAGTACTTTCGTTGACGTTTATAGTAAGATCAATTACGTTTCTATTTGATGTTAATATTTTTTTCCCTCAGTGTATATGTTTAACATTCCTCGCCGTTGATTGTTCTTAAATTTGCAATGAGGTGGGATCTTTTACATTCACAAATTTTTACTAATTTCTTGTCTATGCCTAAGGTAGTATTTTTCCCAAGATGGCGCAGAACAAAAGCATTCAGCAAGAGCAAGTATGAGCACCACACGCCTTCTCAACGTTCTCATTCAGCGCAATATGCTGAGTAAACGTTCTAGTTGAGTACATGCTTCTATAGTAGATAAGAAGGCAGTACCAGGTTGACCGAGCTTTGCCCGGAGTGCATATACATTTTAAAGTTTTCAAGATCTGGATAGCTTTAAAAACATATTTTGAAAATAAACAAAAAAATTGGATTTCCATATCTATTAAGAAAATTCCTTATTCTAAAATTTAGGTGGCAACCCTGTGTACTATGTATGTATACATAAAAAAATGTTGATTGAGATTAACAAAATAAAAAATTGTATTACAAGGAAGCGTCGCAATCCTGATGGAAAATATTTTCTGACCAAAGTTCTCAAAAATACCTTTCATTTGATATCCTCATTGCGATGTGTTAGATAAATTGTGTAGAATCGAAAATAAGTGGCAACCTTACACTATTATCTTAAGAGATAACATTTTGCATATAGGGAAAGCATTGTTTAATAACCTTTTCTTGGTACCCATGAATAGTAATATTTTACTAAACAAAAACTTAAATAAATTTGCGATTCAAAATAGGTGGCAACTTTATTAAAAATATTTTTGAACTAGGGATCTTGAAAATACCTTCCATTTGATACCCATATTATGATGTTTTATTTAATTTATAACTAATGCCACCTATTCGGCAACCTTATACGAGTCTTCTGGAAGATATTGCCTATTCAGGTAATCTTAAAATTCAAAACATCAAAATTTCATCAAAATCCTTAGAGCCGTTTCCGAGAACCCTATGGATATATATATATACAAGAATTGCTCGTTTAATGTAATAAGATATGTATGTAGTCGCATATGTAAAGGGTGATTTTTTTGAGGTTAGGATTTTCATGCATTAGTATTTGACAGATCACGTGGGATTTCAGACATGGTGTCAAAGAGAAAGATGCTCAGTATGCTTTGACATTTCATCATGAATAGACTTACTAACGAGCAACGCTTGCAAATCATTGAATTTTATTACCAAAATCAGTGTTCGGTTCGCTTTACGTCCGATTTATGGTCTACATAATCGACCAAGTGAGCAAACAATTAATGCGATTGTGACCAAGTTTCGCACTCAGTTTACTTTATTGGACATTAAACCAACCACACGAATGCGTACAGTGCGTACAGAAGAGAATATTGCGTCTGTTTCTGAGAGTGTTGCTGAAGACCGTGAAATGTCGATTCGTCGCCGTTCGCAGCAATTGGGTTTGCGAAACACATTTCGAACCGAACACTGATTTTGGTAATAAAATTCAATGATTTGCAAGCGTTGCTCGTTAGTAAGTCTATTCATGATGAAATGTCAAAGCATACTGAGCATCTTTCTCTTTGACACCATGTCTGAAATCCCACGTGATCTGTCAAATACTAATGCATGAAAATCCTAACCTCAAAAAAATCACCCGTTACTTATACGGTAGACAAACGGGCTCGATTATTTACATAACCAGCCTTAATTTGCTTTAACTCATGCATTTTGCTCTTTAAAATGAGCATAAGCAGCCGAAAAAATGCACGAAATTTTTGGGAATTAACTCGGATCCGGGGAATTTTCGATGACAACACTGGTAAAAACAGCCAGTTGTTGTCTTTTGTACAAGTAAGCAAACGAAGCAGCCTAGTTCGCGTACGCGGTAGCCGAGTGGTGAGAGTTGGGAGCTACAAGCCTGTAGCTGCCAGGTTCGATACTCGGTTGAAGCGATTGCGAAAAATTTTTTGTTTTTATTTTATTTATTTTATATTTTTTTATTTTTTTTTATTTATATATTTAATTTTACTTTATTTTATTTTCATTTTCTTTATTTTATATCACATTTCTTATTTTACTATTAGTTAATTTTAATTTTTAGAGATGAATTTAGTTAAAAATTCAACAACAACTAACTGAAAGTAACGTAAAAAAATATAGAACTTAAAAAAAAAAAAGAATGAAAAAGAAATAAAAAAGTATACTGGCCGTGGGACTCGAACCCACGACCTTGCGTCTGGTTTATTCGCATTACTGCCGTCTGTAAGGGTAAAATTTTAATTTGCATTTATGCTTATTAATTCAAATTAATTTTCTCCGTCTGTCTACCATATTATATAGCTCCCCAGTGGATCACATAAACCTACTCTAAAAGTTTCATTAAAAAGCGGTTCAGTTTCTTGTACTGCGGTAAAAGACACACACACATTCATTTTTATATATGTACTAATACTTATATATGTAGTGTGACCACCCTGCAAAAAATTGTGCGACTAATCTCTAAAGAGAGTATTCCGAGATTACTCTCGATTGGGTACAATTGGGCACAATTGGGCATTAATTAGTCGCAACTAGTCTCATACGGGTGCTAATGGAGGTCAATTAGTCTCGACTCATCCCTTATGGGTATAATTGGAGATCAATTAGTCCCCAACTCATCTCTAACGGGTACTATTAACGATTTAATGATATGTACGCACTTAGTCAATTGCGGCGTTGGCACACAGAGAGAGTATTCGCCTAACAAAACTGAGCAACTCGGTTCGAATCTAAGCTGGCGCAAATTTTTATTTTTATTTTTTAAAAGTGACTAGTCGCTTTTTATACCCTTTCGGGTATAAAGGTGAACAATTAGTCTCTTCATAGGACATGCTCGAACAAAAGCGATCAGTTCATTCCATATAAAGAGATCAAAAGTGGTATTAGTCGCATGCTCCTTTGCGATTGCTCCCGGAGTCATCCCGGATTAGTCCCATTTTTTGCAGGGCAACTGTACGTAAATGACACGTACAGTACGTAAATTTGTAGCCATGTACCGTGTACCGAAGCTAACCACAAAATCGCGAAAATGTACGTAAATTGAATCGAAGAGATATTGTTGTACGTAAATTTTATCGATAGGAGGGCCCAACATACATACGAATATGCAAATTTAGACTAATAAAAACTGAAAATATTATAATGAATCAGTTGATGGAAATTGTAAACACCTCATTAAAAAATCGTTAAAATGACGATAAAATCCCCAACACTGTCTGCTGAATACTTTATTTGTGTTTTTCTTGTGTCCGTTAAGGGTGAGTAACTCAGCAAATTTATAGGAGTTTACTCAATGACTCCAACTCGCTTTAGAGTCTTTGTATATTAAACTCATTCGTATCGTAGGCTCGTTTTGAGGCATAAGTGCGGTATAGCGGCCGTTGAGATAAAACAAAAATTAAAAGCGGGCGTATTGAACGCGTATTTTCTTTGATCAATCAGATTTGGGGCGATAAGAAATCACAACTGAAATCGAGACATTGCGAGAACCTTTGTTTGTTCGGTACAACATTAAAATGACTACGGAATTTTTCGAATTCGTAAAGAAGCAGCCTCAAATGCTGAAAGAAATTGCATCAGATTCAGATTACGCGTTCAGGAAAACTACTCAAGATCAATGAATTGATTATATAAGCCGACACTTTTGTAATTTAGCAGAAATTGCATTATTTCAGTTTTGAATGTATGTATGTACCTAAATATTTCTCAATTCGCAAATAAATATGCTGAAGTTTGTACGTCAAAAATGTGTTTGGATATCGACTAATAAACTGCAATAAAATCGTTTCCAAAATTTTTCTTTAAAATTTTGTGTTGCTACAATCTTTTGTGTACGTAAATGAGTTTTTGGAAAAGTGGTCACACTATATATATGTATGCCGACTTCTTTAATTTGACATCAGAAAGCGAAGTGACAAATCTGGAAAGCCACCAGCTCTAAGAAAAGGGATTTCAGTGAGCTTTCTCTATTGAAAAGGAAGAGTGAAAGGATTCTCTGCAATGTATGTAGAGTCATAGAACATACGAAATATTAATAAGGAGCCAGTATAGTTTAATAAATGAAATGAAATGAAGGATAGATCTTAGATTTTTTTAATAAAAAAAAAAAAATCGTTTTTAATACTTGTTATTGATATTTTAAATATTTATGGGGTTTTTTTTTGGTTAAAATGAATAATTTGGAGCTCTCCTATGATATAATACGAGCAATTTGTACGTTACGAAAATTGTTGCCAGATTTAGAATCAGATTTTAGAATCAAACTGGAATTTCACTAAAAAAAACTGTAACCTTCAAAAACGAAGGAATTTTTGGAATGTTACAGGTTTTTAACCATATAAATGAAATGCAGTCGCCCCTATTTTCAAAGGAGGAATGCTGCCCTCCACCCCTCGTTTACTTCAAAAAAAAAAAAGCAAAAGAAATATCTCAATTTATTCTTTCAATTCTGAAATTTTTACAAAACTTTAAATTTTACTAGTAGGTAAATTAAAAAAATAACTGCAAGCATGTCTAAAAACGGTGGTTTACAGTTAAAACTGTGAAGATGACAACATTGGTTACCTATAACAAAGCGTGGCACAAAAGAAACTATAGCGAAAAGCAAAGAGGAACGCGTAACAAATTTTTGATAACAACCAGCGCCCAAAACTGCTCCCAGATGATTTTCAAAATACAGAAAAAGCTGCAGCAAAAGAGAAATCGTAATGCGATAGGCAAAGCTTTAAATTAAAGAATGTGTTACTTCGTCTGAGACGCCACTTTTTAGTAGCATTCTTTTGGGCATTCGTTTCGTCCTGTCTCCTCTGTCTCTTTGCTTATACTTATACTATGTTCACGTTGAGCCATAAACTCGAGTTTAACGGTTTGTGCTTATGAACAACTATCAAGTGTTCTCATTTGGGTGTTTAAGAAACTCAGAGTTTAATTTGACAGTTGTTTGTTTACTTTGTATTATTCACATTTGGCCTGTTCCTGTACTCCAGGATTTAGACTGAAGAAGTCCGAGGTATTCGTGGTCTAGAATACCAGCCGTTAAGCTATAAAAATAGCAAAAATGTGGCTCGGTAGAACTTTCCATGCTGATTTCAACCATATCAAGATTATTTGGAACTAATAAAAAACAAAGCCAATAAAAGAAGTTAAAATTAAACTTTTATATTTCTTATACATATTTATAATATCTCGGAAACTACTTGACCGATCACAAAAGTATTGATGCTTTTTAAAGATAATTTAAATAACTTAGAAACAAATCTGTATATTAATACGCTAACATAAGTTTTGTCCTCCTTCGTTTAGCGATTCTACCAAACCGATTTCAAAACATTATTGGTTGAAAATTATGGTCAAAATCGTCGTTTAAAAATTTTCTCATTTGTGTATGGTTGTTGTTGCAACCTGTTCAAATTGAGCTGTTTTCGCATTTTGTTTTACTCCGTCTTGTGTGAAAAGATAAATGTGAAGATGAAAAAAGAAATGATAAAAATCGATGAAGGTAAAAAGTGAAGGCAAAATTAACGACAAACAAATACATATGTATTTCTACATAAATACATATGTACATACATAAGAATAAGGGTAACTGAAAGGGTGAGAAAATTTATTGCAATTTTTCGATAAGAACTGAAATATATCCAGTCAAGAAAAATTTAGTTATCGAAAATTATCACGTTATCCAAACTTATTTTATAGTTATCGAAATTTTAGTTATAGAAATTTGTAGGTTTATCGAATCCAAATTTTTCGAATTTTAAAAGTATATTGAGTTATCGAAATTTATAGAATTTTATCGGTATACAAAAGTATCGAGTTATCGAAATTTATTGTTATAAAATTGTATTGCGTTATCGAAATTTATTGAGCTGTAGAGAATAAAAACGCAAAGTTATCGAAATTTATCGATAGTTCTCGAAATTTTTTTGGACTGTCGATTTAAATCAAGTTATCGGAATTTAATGTTTTGTAGTTGATCGAGTTATCGAGGATAAAAAGTGCACGAAATTAGTCGAGTCGTCGATTTTCATCAAGCTATCAGACTTTTACGTGATCTAAGTGATAAAGAAGTTCTATTTGGGGGAAAGACAACTTTGCCTGAAGTTCCCCATGGTCTCCGTGTCACCCTAATTGAAAATTGTGTTAAACCTTGGTCTAAATTTTCCTCTTTTACACCATTTGACTTTTACGCTTAATATGAGAGCCCTCCCTCATGAAACATAATTTGTAGTTTCTCAAATAATATACGTAATTGAAAAAATCTTTGGGAATATTGGGACGTTTCTCAAATAATATACGTAATTGAAGAAATCCTTGGGAATATTGGGACATTTGCATACTGTTATATTGGGCTCTTTTTTCAATGCAGACATTTTGGAGCGTATGCCGAGATAAGAAAGGTCATACTTTAATGTTGATAAAATTATTTGTGATGATGTTCGGGAGCATAACAATTACCCTACTGAATTTTTAAACTTTTTAACTGTCAACGGATTACCTCCACATAAAGTGGTACTCAAAAGACCTGTATTGTAATGCTTACATATAAGCAATCTAAACACAAAGAATACTTTGGTAAGTGGTACCCGCATGCTTATGAAACAAGTGCATAAAAACCCTTTGTTGTGAAGTTTTAACAGGAATTTCCTGTGGCTTGCGAGTATTAATCCCTCGCATTCATTTGTCCTATTCTGGCATTCTTTTGCCCCTTTTTCCCAGGGTACACAGTTTCCAATCATTTCCGCTTTTTGTATGACTATAAATAAAAATCAGGGGCAAATATTTCAAACGGTTGGTTTTTTATAACGAACACCTGCATTTTCTTATGGAGAGTGATATGCTGCCAGTAGAATTCATTTGTTTTACGGATTGCGGGTCCACATTCCAGATACTTCAGATCAAGGTCATTTGTCTGCCGACCAAAGGGTTTTTACAAAAACACAGTTTATATTGTTGCTCACTAATTGTAGTGACAAGGGATGACGGAAATTCGTTCCATAAAACATTAATTACCTTTATTTTGACATCATTAGTTTTTTAATAGGTGATTTAGTACAAAAAATATTAATATTTCAAAGAATAATTTAATTTTAACCATTGACAACTTCTTTATTTTTTGCTTCCGCCAAATAATTTTGGTATGGTTGAAATCAGCACGAAAAGTGCTATCGAGCCACATTTTGCACAACTAAACTGTGGATATTCTAGACTTATGTGTAGGGAACGACCTCGGACTATTTCTGATTATAGCCTATAGTACAAGAACAGGCTAATTGTCGAAATTCATTATACTAGTGCGGCCAAATTGATTGCAAATTTTTAGCGCTGTGCTGCCAAATTAGGTCAAGAATAATGGTTGCATTCCCATACACACCAAATAAAAGTGGTGTTTAAGGCGAGTTTAACGAAAATTGTTTGTATGGTAAACTCCGAGTTTGAGAGCAGAGTTTAACGTTAAACTCCAAAATGACCCTTAAACTCCAGTTTATGGCTCAGTGTGAACATAGTATTATTTGCTGGGTTACTGACATGCTTCCACCACCATTTCGTAAAACAGTTTTGTAAAAGCACAAGCAAATAAAATACATACATACATATGTGCATGAAAAGTTTCCCCATCGACGCTGGCTCTCTAGTAGCTAAGACCGTTGGAAAGTTGCATCAAGAGGGAGAAGTCGAAGAAGCGAGCGCCAGCTGACACTTGTGTGTATGTGCACGAGTACCACCCAATAAACATTTTTGTTAAATTTGAGATGCATTTGAAAATCAGTCCTTTTCTCAAATCCCAAACGTGACTTCTCAAATGCATCTCAAATAACCGTTGATAGCGTTCTCAAACTAAAGGGAACATTTTTAATGTGGAATTTTCCTTTATTTTCAAATTGAGAAATATTGAATTCTCAACTTTTTCTCAAACTTGAGAGGAGCGGAGCGAAAAGAAATCCAGTTATTCTCCTTAAAATATTCGTATAGTGTTGCCAATGATGCATGTAACAGAAACACACAGTTTTTATAGAAATAGAATCTTTTTGTTGGATTTATTACATTTTAAATAGAGCATATGCCCTTTTATCATACATTTACATACATATGCATATGCAGTGGTTTTTTTAACATAAAAATATTATTTCATTTTAAGCAGGAAAATTGTTGGTCACTATCGTTGTAGCAGACTATTTCTATAATTCGGTTTTAAGGTTTAATGACCAGTCAGTAGCTTATGTCGACAGATCAGTCACAAAATAATATTATACATATATTAAATGCATTTGAGTTCACTCGAATATGAGCGATTTTCCGACAGACAAATTGCGAATAACAGCGACCACGTGGTCGAGGAGCCATTTTGCAACTGATGTAGCACTACTGATACACAGATAGAACGGAACGAAATGCTAAAAAAAAGTTTCTCAAATGTTTCTCAAACCGTTCTTATGTTGGTAATTGAAAAATTTTTTAGAAAATGTTAAGTTTTAAATGATAAGCAATGCTAAAAATCCGATTGAGAATTAAGATTTTCTCACACTTTTGAAAATTTTCGTTACAGTGTTTGTTGGGCAGTTACTTAGTGTACGTGTCGTAGACGTATCATTACGCTGCTGATTGTCATCATTACTATAAATATTACGCAGATGATTATGTTAATGATGAAAATTAAAATAATGATAATTGCGTTGGGAAAGATCTATATATGCATAGGTATGTGTGTATATTCAAATGAAGCTTTATTACTCTGAAGTAGCGCTATCTTTCCTTGACTTTCTATCATGTAAAAATGTACTTGAGTATAAACATTTAGTTATATATAATCAAATTTATGTACTTTTGTAGTACCTTAAATTTTTTGGGTTTCAAATCAATTAATTCTCCATACTTAATGTCCTTTTCCCTGAATTTCACAAATTACATTTTCACCGCTTGCTTGGTTCAGGCATAAATCGCTGCACAAAACACAAATGTCACTTCTGTGAATTAATTATGTGCAATTTTATTTCATATTTCTGCTGATGATGATAACGGTAATGGTATCAAAAATGTCAAAGGCAAAAAACTTTATATTCTCAAAGAATTATTTCCTTTTTAAAGTAAATATTCTTTTCGTTTTAATTTCTTTCTTTTCCTCTTATAACTCATTAAGTTTCCCAGCTTTTGATTCAAGTAAAATATATGTATTTGTATGTAGGTGAACTTATTTCAATGGCATATTTGCTCATACACATGTATGGGAAGTTGAACAAATAAGTAAGTTCTTTGTAATTTTTTCCAAATATGAAAGAAAATCGATATGATTGCCGTATTTAACAGGTAAATAGCATTTAGTGAAAAACCAGAATTGCAACTCAGATAAATATCATCTTCGGAAAGCTTACAAAGAGATTTCATATGCTTAATAGTAGCCAAATGTGTTCAAATGCTATTAAATCAAAAGAAAATAGAAATACATACATACATGCATATAGAAATGTCTACGTAAACGGCATCAATTACATAAATGGAATTTATGTGGAGAATCTCTGGTTTCAGACAAATGTATGAAATCGAAAGAGTACAGTCAGTGTAGAATAGTTGAGACGATTCCGATTCATTGCCTCCGATCTGCGATGAAAAACGGAGCTGCGGCACACAATGTCGCGCCAGAAATAGTAAACAATCAATAAATAAATGAAAACACACATATTCCATAACAGCCGGAGGAAAATACTCAAAAATAAATAGAACGAACATTTTTATACCCGAGCGCACTTGTGCACAAGGGTATTATAATTTGTTCACATAACGGTTGTTTGTAACAGGCAAGACGAATCGAGATAGATATAGACAAATGTATACATAAATAATCAGAATGAAAAGAGAAATCGATTAAGCGGTGACTGTCTGTCCGTCCGTCCGTCTGTGCACACGATAACTCGAGTTAAAATTGAGATATCTTAACGAAACTTGGTACGTGCACTTCTTTCGGGCGTAGGACGGATGGTATTGAAAATGGGCAAAATCGGACAATAACCACGCCTACCTCCCATATAACGGTAATTTTCAGAAATACGAAAACTGCGATATTTTAGTAACTACTGAAGCTAATTCACTCAAAATTGATATTTGCAATAACTTTTAGACGAAAAATAGGAATATTATAAATATTTGGAAAATTGGCGTAGCCACGCCCGCTGCACCAATTTCTTCCAAACTTGGCACAGTTGTTGGCCTTGCTACAGCGTACCAAATGGGCGAAATTTTTTAAAATCGAACAATAACCACGCCCACATCCCATATAACCGTAGTTGAGAGAAATACGAAATCTTCGATGAATCAGTAAATATTAAAGCTAATTTATTCAAAATTGATGCTTGTAACAATTCTTTACCAAGAAATACGTTCATAATAAAAATTTTGGAAAATGGGCGTGGCACCGCCCACTTATGACCACATATATGTATCTCGGTAGCCGTTCTACCACTTTGTACCAAACTCGGTATGGTAATTGTGCTTGCCACGTAAAAGCAAAACATTGAAAATTATTGAAATCGGACTAAAATTACGGCCGCCTTTCATATAACGGTAAATTTCAGAAATGCTTGGAACTGCATATGTATTTCGAAAGTCAAGGACGCTAATTTACTCAAAATTGATACATCACGGCTAGGGATGGGTAGTGGGGGGTTGAAAATTGATTTTTTTCCAAATTTCGAACATTGCCCAACCATTCGATTCGAAATTTGGTGGTGCAAATTCGATTTTATTCGAATTTTCCAAATTTTTTTTGAAGTGAAACTTCTTAATCGGGTTCGGAGATGTTTGCCTTAAATATTTAATAACATATTATAAAATCTGTATCATTCGTTCGAGTTTCAAAAAGGTGGTAGGTGTCAAATGAAAGGGGTTGATCTGTAGATGTGTAATATGGTTTTAGCTTTGTGCCATATGAATGTATTGTCGAGTTGGTAAAATTCCCCTTCGTTAATTCAGCGGGCGTACCTGCTGAATTCACGCGGAGCCCTGGTGCTCCGCCGGTGCTGATGCCAGCCAACGCCTGCATAGCATGGAGCCCTAGCGCTCCCTGGTGTAGGCTATCTGGAGTGCGGCAATTCCTTGCCGTACTTGTGTTCTGCACGCTGCTTACTTCTCGCGGAGCCCTGGTGCTACGCCGGCTCTGATGCCGGCCAACGCCTGCTTGGTGCTGTCGGGTTTACCTGGAATTGCAAATTGCCGTAATTGCCCAATACTGGCGCTCGGCTACGCTGCTGAACTTTGGTTTTGGTTGAGCGGGTGACCAACCACCGCAATTCCCGGTCGACCACTCGATCTCCAATTTTTATTAAAAAATGCAAACTGTTCGGGTTAAGTGTGCGCGTAAAAGTGACGCTCCTTTCTTTTTCATTTATGCCTTAAACCTAGCTGCTATTGTACATAGAACAGTGTTGTATTTTTAATATCGTAAATTCTTGTATTGGATTAGCTTTAAAGGGTGTTCATACAAGGTGGTTTTTAGTAATTCAGTGGGGTTTGCGAATTATATGCTTTTATCGCATTACAGTATGTAAGAAAATCAAAATCAAATTATTTAATAAGTTAAATAAATTACCCCAATATGGGTATCAATCGAAATGATTTTGAATAAACTTTATTTTTGAATTGCATTTAAGAGGGGTGCCACCTGTTTGAAAAGTCTAATTTTGTTAAAGAAGTGTTATGCTTAAAATACTATGCAACAATTACAATATTTTTGAGGTGCTTGAAGAGAGTGGTCACCTGTATAAAAGGCTAAACTAAATTACACTGTAGGACAGCCCAAACCAGCTCGGACTTTGTTAATATTTTCTGAAAGTATACCCATCCAGTAGTAAAACACTCGGTGGATTTGCGAAAGTTAGCTCGTATTTTTATTTCATGGCCTACTAAATTTTCATGTCTCGGCCTAAGTAGTTTTAAAAAAAATAGTTAAAATAAGTGTCTGAGCGAAATTAAAAGTTAAGACATATATAATAAAATTTCATGGGAAATATTTTCGTAGAACATTTTAACCTATTAGCTCCCGCCTAAAAGGGTAATTTTGATCCTTACTTCAATAAATCCCGCAAAAAGCAAATTTGGAAGGTCGTTAGAGGACTGGTGTACTCTAGAAAATTATTCTTCGGAAAATTTTACTAGGGGTCTTCTCAGGCAAAAGCTTCGTGCTACCAACGTAAAAGCCTCTACAAATTTAAAATAAAGAATCAACATCATCACTCTTTTTTTTTATTTAAGAATAACAGTTCCTTCTTGGTACAGATTTTTTGTCTCGATGCATCAGATCGAAAAACATGTATTTTTTACTTGCATCTCTAAGACAAATGGAGTGCCACACACAGTGATGGTAAATTTAGTCAGAAACAAGAAAGTTGAAGAGTTGATTATTTTGGAAATAAATATGAAATTCGATTTTTTCTAGAAAAAATCGATTTTATCCGAATTTTAGCAACACAAAGTTCGATTTCAAAAATTCGCCATTTTGGAGCTAAAATTCGATTAAAATTCGAATATCGAAGCTTCGAACATCGAATTTATCCATCCCTAACCCCGGCTTACCATGTAGCGGTACTTACGCGGGGTATTTAATGTTCGGCTCCGCCCGAACTTACGACTTTCTTACTTGTTTTAATTTTTGATTTTTACGGTATTCTTTCGTTTCTCAAAGTTAGAATTAAAAATTCTCTAAGAAATAACAACATTTATAAGCTTGTATATTTTTAAATAGCTGTAACCTTCTATTATGAGGGGATCATAACAAAGCAATTCTAGCAATTGTCATATAACTCACCTACGAAAGACAAAAGTCTATCGTAAGACAGTTTTCAATTCGGCAACACTCTTGAAAGCTCTTTTCTGTCTTTCGAAAGACTAATTGAAAGATCTGTTAACGATGAGGTCTTAGCGTTATTCTGTTGGTCTTTCAGCAATACGTTTTCTATAAATTAAAAAAGTATACATATCGTCGTTTAAAGTAAAAAACCGCCTATCAACAAAATGCAAAACCGCGTATCAAGATAATGCAAAACTGCGTATGTGAGGTTGCATAAATTATTTTCTAGAGAGTGAAAATACTCATATTTCAAAAGATTCTCTTTTTATAAAGCAATCGCATTTCTAGCTGGTATATTTCAGGACGAATGGATAAGGATTGAGCCAAGAGCTTGTGTGAGGAAATATAATTTTTGGCAGCAAATGTCAGTTACGCGGTTTTACAGAATGACGATACGCGGTTTTGTACTTTAAACGACGTTATTTACTTTTCTTTGTACAACAAAAAAAAAAAAAACTAAAAACTAAATTAAAAATTAAAATTTATTAAAAGAGCAAAAATAGATAAAATAAGTTTCTAATAAAGTAATTCAAACACACTTTTTAAAACAATGTTTTATTTAGCATGTGCGCTAAAATAGATGAAATTAAATAAGTCAAAGCTTTCGCTTAGGTTAACAAAAGTCGCTGTGGTGCAGTGCGCGCTGCCACTCCGGGTTTCAAGCCCTGGTCAAAGCAACATCGCAAAAAAATATAGAAAAAGGTTTTTTTTTTCACAGCGGTCGCCCCTCGGCAGACAATGGCAAACTTCCGAGTATATTTCTGCCATGAAAAATTGACGCTCGGAGTCGGCGTAAAACTGTAGGCCCCTCCCCTCTGTGGGCCACATCAAGGCACACGCCACACATCGCAGAAGAAGCTCGGCCAAGCACTGACATACATATGTATGTCTAAGCGCCAATCTATTATTATTATTATTAAGTGGAATTAAGTACTGAAATTACATTATTTAATGAAAATGAATACAGTTACCATTTAACTTTTATTACTCATAATTACGGTGATCATATTTATGGGAGCCGAATACGGGACAAAAAATAATTTTCCTAATTTTTTTCACAAAAACTTTCAAATCTTAAGCTGCATCCTTATAGTAACATCAAAAATGTGTAAGATATTTCTCTCGAGATTTTTACCCCGCAAGATTAAAAAAAAAAATCGTGAAATTTCGGTGTAATAAAGTGCAAAGTGCAGTCGATGGGACTTGCCGTTAATTTTTGGATTGTTTTTTTTTGTCGCCGGTGTTACGCATTTTTTTCCAACAAAGAATGTATATAAGCCTTTAAAATGGTATATAACAATCTATTGTCGGACTTGGCTTGTTGGGATTTTATATCGGGTAAAATAACAAAACCCATATTTCTCTTAATTTTTCAAATTTTGACCATCGATAATTTCCACAATTTCAAAATATGTAGTACTAT
Organism: Rhagoletis zephyria; assembly: GCF_001687245.7. NCBI lineage: Eukaryota > Metazoa > Arthropoda > Insecta > Diptera > Tephritidae > Rhagoletis > Rhagoletis zephyria. The sequence goes on from NW_016157110.1 coordinate 620,851, forward strand.
CTGAAATGCAATCTACACTGAAAGTCACGAAAGTACACGAAAGTTTTCGTTGATAGTACAAAACCGTGTTCGTACATATTACGAAAATATGGGACATCAGATCTTAAGTACATTTTACGAATGTATTCGTACTATTTACTAACGAATTTCGTACTATTTCCTTATTTTTTACGATATTTTTGTAAAAGGCACAAAAATAATTCGTATATTTAACGAAATTATTTTCGTAAAATCTGCGGTTGTTTCGTAGAATTTCCGATTGCTTTCATTCGCCACACTGTAAAAAACATAGTACGAATTATAACACAACACTTTTTTTTTGTTTTTACTTAATTGTAAGCGGGTTTCTTTAACAAAATATTTTGCAAATACGCTTAACATTAATGATTAAAATGTAATGAAAGTGTTTTGTTATAATTTGAGCTATGTTTTTTATAGTTTAAAGAATAAAAGAAATCATACATTCCATGAAAGAAGTGCACATATTGCAAGTATAACTGGCGTAAATATTAAGTTTTACCTAAACTTTCTTACTACACTGTAGTTTAAAATTAATTAAAAAGGTTATTTTACCTATAATAAAACTTATTTATTTATATGCATACGAATAGGTTCTATACTACAATTTTTTTATACCAAAGTGTTAGATTATGAAACTCAACAACTCTTATTAAATATAATAAGATATAAAATATGAAAGAATATAAAAAATACTAATTTCACTTACATAAACATTATAATATTTTTATGTGGAGGTACTTGGCGAATTCCCAGCTTCTTCTATGTTTGTTTCCTTGACGACTTTAAATTAAAAGAAAATTATAAGGCGTCTGAAAGGCAAGTTTCAGTGAAAAATCATACATGTACTTACATTGAATTTCATTAAGTAGTGCGTCTGTTCCTGGCTTTGGCTTGCCGCTGATAGGTAACTGATGAAATTCCCTATTTATGAAGTCCCATATTAGAGCGAAAGGTTCAGCGTGGGCGATGTTAAATATATTGTATGCTTAAAAGCATATGTAGGTATATCCACAGCTTTAATACTTAATTGTGTGTTGTATTTTTATCCAGAAAACCCTTCTTAAAGCGTTCAAAATTATATTATACGTCTCACAGCAGCCAACTAGTAGTTTAGCAATGATACACGGTGCATAAAACTATGATGTAATATTAAACTGCCGGTAATTTAGTATTTTGTACGAAAATATTCATCTGTTGTACGAATTTAATAAAAATGTTTCTGCATTAGTTCTATGTACGAAAGTATTAAGTAAATTGTGCGAATACAGAATTGTAGATTTCGTAAATTTTAAAACCATACGTAAATATTACGAATGCCTTCCTACAATATACAAAATCATTCGCACAGAGATTTGTTCAGTAATTTACGAATGTGTTTGCCTTCGTTATATTTACGAATGGTTCGTAAAATCTTGTTTCGTTGTGACAAATGTGTTCGTATTATGAACGAAAGTTTCACTACGAAAGTTTTTCGTGCCACAATTACAAAATTTTATTCTCAGTGTACTGACTAACTAATGTCGGTAAGATTAAAAAAACACATTTGACATTAACTATTTATTTATAGGTGACTAAGTCCCACCATAAGTGTTCATCAGAATTGCTTAAGTTCATTCCAGTCAATCATATTAGGGGTATTGTAAATATGCAAAATACTCTTCAAAATTCGGAGGAGTACGAGAGTACCCCATTGCAAGGTGGTATCTAGGTTTTTTGGTGGTAGCATGCATGTTTAGCAAGAATGATAGAATACAAGATTGCGCCAATGAGAGAGAATTTTTGAGCGTAATTTTTGCGTGACGTCATCTTGATGCAATTGCGAGAGAGAAATGCCAAAACGCATATAAAAATATGTAAACAATGCAGAAAAATGTGTTAATTTTAATATTACATGGCCCAATTTTGCAGGAATCAATAAATATACAAAGATTGATTAATTAGGAACACGCAGCAATAATTTTGGACATGTAGCCCTTTAGATAAGTACGATTTTCAGCACATGACAAAATGGATGTTTTAACAGTGGTTGCAAATTCATGTAGACCAAAAGGAAGCAAAGTGAATTTTTAGACTTGCCATTTTAAAAAGCCATACAGAGTGCATATTTATATTTGTGGACGGTAGCCAACCACCATAAACTCCACAGCTGTTGACTCCACAGCTCTTATTTGTGTGACTTTTTTGGAAGCAAATATTCTATGTCAGTAAAACATAATTTAAGCTGAACTTTTAAATGTATAATAATTTGGGCACTGTTTTGTATTAGGTACGTAACAGCGCGGTAAGATGCCGCTTGAATTAGCGCCTGGTGACCTTATCCATTGGTGCATTACCTCATACCAGCACTAAAAGAATCAGGTACTAACAAAAATAAGTAGGTAGTGAAGTTCATGTATCTATTTACTGTAGAAACTGCTTTTGTATGTATGCCATTGCCAGCAGACTAAACCAGCAACTGTCTACATTCACCATGGAAATATACCTACTACAATTCACCAAGGAAAGGCCAACATAGTTCCATGTAGAAGCTCATAGCTCACACACATAGCACAAAGCTCGACTTGGTGTTTAATGCATGTCCTCCCCGGCAGAACTGCTTCCACTTTTTCGCCAGGTTTGCGTCCGTAGGAAACGAAAAAAAAACTTATACAGCACGCTTTCCTTTTGTTTTCACTATTACACTTTGCCACTGCACACTTCATTTTGCTTTTTAATGTCTCAATAATTGTTTAAAACCACGCACAAATATTAAAATTATTATTTGGTTTTTTCGTATGCTCACATTCAACAATTGCACCAAGATGACGTCACGCACACAGCTCATTCTGTCAAAATCACAAAGAGCGGATTAGCGGTACCGCGATTGGCGCAATCTCTATTTCTCTCAATCGTGCATATTTAGCAAGCAGCGAAATTCTGTATCAAATAAAACAACAAGATACAGCAAAAAAATTAATTAAAGAGGAATGAGAGAATTATGTAGCAATTATAACAACAAAACAGCTAGCACAGAGTCGCATTTATCTTGCTATGCTTTTTTGCAAAATATGTACATAGTTCCAGACGTTGCATACTTTGCAGCGATAGGAATTGCTGTTTCCCATGTGAAACCTCCCTTGGGCGGACACTCACCGTCAGTCATTTTTGTGCACCCAAGAGAGGTGTCCGCTCAATGGAAGGGAAGCGTATTTTAGAGCTTTTTAATGTTTTAATTAATTGAATAGTCACTATTTCTTATTTGAATAAAAGATATTGATATTACATCGTTCAAACAAAAATGTGCATGTATTTTTTCAAAAGTGCATATTTCATTTATGTGCGTAAGTACATATTAAGTACTAACAAAATAAAAATAAATATTACATTTCAGTCCATAAACTACATAAAACCATAGATTCATTACATAAAAAACTGGGATATTCTCGATTGACGTAAGTTTTATTTTAAATTTTTTTTAGTGTCAGTATTATTATCTATTGTTATAAATTCATCAGAAATGGAATTGGATTCTCCAAGGGTTTCTGATAATTCAAATAACGAATCTAAACCACTGCGCAAACCAAACTAAATGTATGCATAAAAATCACATTTTATGCGGGAAGCCCCCCTTTTCCATTTAGTAGTCCGCCTATGAGAAGTTCGCGTCCGCTCAACGGAGGTTTTTGTTTGATTTGTTATGAAAAGAAATATTAATGTCCGTTGATAAGAGGTTCGCGTCCGCTCAATAGATGTTTTTGTGTCAATTTTATGCAAAATAACTGCCCGCGTCCGGCCAAGAGAGTGTCCGCTTAAGAGAGAGTAATTTGTTCCGAAATTTATACTTAAAACTTGGTATAGGAGAAAATGTCCGCCCAAGGGAGATGTCCGTCTAATAGAGGTGTCCGTTAGGAGAGGTTTCTGTATTTTGTTGTTGTTTGTTTGCAAGTCATGCAATCCGTGCTATGTGCAACGGCTTTGTAAGATTTCGAGAATACCCCTATTGTGTTCTGCTACTGTACATAGATTGTTACATATGGTTCGATAAATATCAAACCTCCCTAAGTCCACCTTAAGAAATTTTCGGAAATTTTTCTTCAAAACTAAGTCCATATGGGATTTTTTGCTTAAGTCCAACGGAAAGACTTCTCTATTTTGAATATAGCTTAACTTTCCATGCTTCTTTTCGCAAACTGCTTCCAAAATCTATTTTGTAAACATTTTTAGAGTTTTGCAAAAGCTACTTGAAATAGACAGCAAGAAAAGAAAGAACCACAATTTCCCAAAATTGTCTCATGATGGACTTAGTCAGGCTTGATATGTATCGACTCATATGTTCAATTTTACTTCTAGAAAACTAAAATAAAACAAGTAATGAAGTATAAGTTAGTTAAGGTTATTAAGTGCACCAAGTTTGGTGGAAATTAATAAATCGGTTACCGAGGTACACATTTGCGGAACGAAGCAACTGAGAGGTTCTTAAGTATAAAGTTTGCTTCCTGGAGCAAAGAGAGAAACCGACCTCTAATTAAAATTTTTAAAAGATAACTCCGAATTAAAAGCAATTTTTAAATTAAGTGTAAAGAATTCTTTGACTATTTAAACACGGAACGTGGAAATTATCTCATTGTTGCTATGTATTCAAAAATGTCATAAATATTAAATACTATATTAACTCCTGTGTAAAATGATACGATAAGAATTTTTTATACTTCATGTTAATGTGTACACTCATGTTAAAATGAATAGCATTTTTATTTTTTGTGAACTACATTATATTTTTATACCAAATTATGGTTAAAAACAATTAAATTCATAATTTTGCTTTGAGTAAAAGTGTACTGAAAAGTACTGATTTTTATAGCATGAAAAAGTCTAAGGTACTGATTTTGCGCGAAAAAAATCTGGCAACCCTATTTATCGCAGTTTTCGTGTTTCTGTAAATTACCGTTATATGGCAGTTGGGCGTAGTTATTGCCCGATTTCAAAGATTTTCAACAGATTTCTTAGCTAGGCCCTACCCAAGGCTCGTACCGAGTTTGGTAAGGATTTACGCATTAATATTTTTTGGGGTGAAATATATTTTTTTACATTCCTTATCGAAAAAAGAAGATACCTATTTTTTGATTTCGTCATGTTAATCGAAAATCTCGAAAAAAAATTCCCGAAATTTTGAACTCACGGAGAAGTATCTTTTTTTAACTGTTTGCAGTTAATAAACTATTTGTCGGAGAAAATCAGTTAAGGTATCAAAATGTGCGTAATTACCTCGGCTTTCCATAAGAGTGTGAGATAGATTAAAATAAAAAAATATTTGCATTAAAAATCGCAATTTTTTTATTTAAAATTTTTTTTTATTAACTTCATCATGCTTGATTTTTATTTTTTTTAACCAGAATAGTTGTCAAACTTAGTAAGCTGTAAAAATTTGAGAATGGAAACACCAAGACTGTAGAAGTTACAAGTTTTTTCATACCTGCCAAGGCGAATTTATATAAGGTGGTGTTACTAGCTCAGCTGATTTTGTGTATGTGTTTCGCCGCACGGCTTCTGATATCAAATTGAAAAATTTTGTTTGAATTTCTACACACACTCTTACAGATTTTGACAATTTATGCCGCCAAAGCAAAAACAAAATACACGTAAATTTTTATACCCGAGCGCACTTGTGCACAAGGGTATTATAACTTTGTTCACATAACGGTTGTTTGTAACAGGCAAAACGAATCGAGATAGATATAGACAAATGTATACATAAATGATCAGGATGAAAAGAGAAATCGATTAAGCGGTGACTGTCTGTCCGTCCGTCCGTCGACGCGTCTGTCCGTCTGTGCACACGATAACTCGAGTAAAAATTAAGATATCTTAACGAAACTAGGTACGTGTACTTCTTTCGGGCGTAGGACGGATGGTATTGAAAATGGGCAAAATCGGACAATAACCACGCCTACCTCCCATATAACGGTAATTTTCAGAAATACGAAAACTGCGATATTTTAGTAACTACTGAAGATTATTAACTCAAAATTGATATTTACAATAATTTTTAGACGAAAAATAAGAATGTTATAAATTTTTGGAAAATGGGCGTAGCCACGCCCACTTATGGTTACATGTGTATATCTTGGCAACCGCTGCACCGATTTCTTCCAAACTTGGCACAGTTATTGGCCTTGGTACAGGATACCAAATGGCCGAAAAGTTTTAAAATCGGACAATAACCACGCCCACATCTCATATAACGGTAATTTGGAGAAATACGAAATCTTCGACAAATCAGTAAATATTAAAGCCAATTTATTCAGAATTGATGCTTTCAACAATTCCTTACCAGGAAATACGTCTATAATAAAATTTTGAAAAATGGGCGTGGCACTGCCCACTTATGATCACATATATGTATCTCGGTAAACGTTCTACCAATTTGTAATAAACTCGGTATTTTTATTGTGCTTGCTACATAAAAGCAAAACGATGAAAATTATTGAAATCGGACTAAAATTATGGCTTTTCATGTAACGGTAAATTTTAGAAATGCTTTAAACGTCAATATTTTGAAATTTAAGGACGTTAATTTACTCAAAATTGATACACCTGGGCTTACCATGTAGCGGTAGCTTTCGGAAAGGTGAAAATCATATATTTAATATTTGCGCCGGGTATTTAATGTTCGGCTCCGCCCGAACTTAGACTTTCTTACTTGTTGTTTTTGTACTCCTGCTATCACCTTATATTAATTCGCCTTGATACCTGCGTACTTAAAGTTTTTACTAAAGTTTATGTACGCAGGTATGAAAAAATAAAAAATGCGACTTTTTAAAGCAAAAGTTCTAATCTATCTCACACTCTCGTGGAAAGCCGAGGTAATTACGCACATTTTGTTACCTTAACTGATTTTCTCCGACAAATAGTTTATTAACTGCAAACAATTGAAAAAAGATACTTCTCCGTCAGTTCAAAATTTCGGTATTTTTTCGATATTTTCGAATATCATGACGAAATAAAGTTATAGGTATCTTCTTTTTTCGATAAAGAATGTAAAAAATATATTTCACCCCAAAAAAATATTGATGTGTAAATATTGTGTGGAATGACCCATATGTATTTTATTTGCATTATATTTCTTATTTGTAATTTATTTTGTATTAAAAGTTACATACGTCGTTCTGTAACATAAAAATGCCTCCAATACTGCCAAAGAACGTGGGCATGCATCTACCAGGGATCAGTGATCGGACTTCAAACAAATCGTGTGGTAGAGTCTGGAAAAATGTGGTAGATTTAGAAAAAAATGTGGTAGGTCCCAGGTTTTGAATCAAACTCTGTACAAAAATTAAAAAACTTCTGCAAGGTTGCACCTAAATTGCAAACATTTTAATTAGAATCTAAAAAAATTTAACTGTAGTATAATAAAGTTTGAAGTTACTAAAAACTGCGTTGAGTTTTGACAATTTTTTTCCTTGACAGTGTAAAGCAGTTCCTTCCATACCAAGATATTTTTCGAACATATTTTGAAAGATTTCTGCAACCTTGCGGAGTACTGCCAGGTTTTCATTTTATCACATACCGATGTAGCGAACAAATGTGGCACGTTCCAGAAAGCGCTACTTGGGATTTTCCGATTTTGACAATTCTCAAGTAAAATTAAACAATGATTAGAAACTTTAGATGCAATGAAATTTGCTAATACTTTCACAAAAATCGCCTTTTTTAATATTTTCGCTCTAATTCTTTATTTAAATCATATATTTTGCAATTTAACACAATAAAACCACGTTTCCTTTCGAAAAATTGAGTATGGAGACAGTTTATTTTATCCTCCCATTCTGCCTGTTGTTAGTGTTTAGTGCTGGACAATTGTTGCTCTTAAAATTAAGAAAATTATGTCGAGCAAAAATAAAACTATTCAAAAATGCGAATATGTATGTGGTAGATTTTAGACCTTGTGTGGTAGATGTGGTAGATGCTCAAAAAAGTGGCAGATCTACCACAATGTGGTCGAAGTCGGATCACTGCCAGGGATGTTGCCAGTATTTGCATTCGCATTCGTTATGCGAATGATTCGCATCATATTACACATTCGCATTCGCATCAAATGATACGAATGTTTTGCGAATGCGAATGTGTACATGGGCAGAGAGTCCACTGTAATATAAAATACATGAAGAACTTTAAGCGCTTTGAGCACTCCTTAATTTTTTTTTCAAAAATGTTTCGGTATAGAACAATCATGCAATTTTGAACAACTCTAATGTACACACACATCGTCGTTTAAAGTACAAAACCGCGTATCAACAAAATGCCAAACCGCGTACCAAGATAATGCAAAACCGCGTATGTCAGTTTTCATAAATTATTTTCTAGAGATTATAATCACTCATATTTCAAAATGGTTCCCTATTTCATAAAGCAATCGCATTTCTAGCTAGTATATTTCAGGACGAATGGATAAGGATTGAGCCAAGAGCTTGGGTGAGCAAATCCAATTTTTGGCAGCAAATGTCAGTTACGCGGTTTTGCAGAATGACGATACGCGGTTTTGTACTTTAAACGACGATATGCACTTAATTATGCACGCACAGGATTTAAAATTTGAATAGACGTAAACTTTTACATTCATCTGTGCATGTATTTTAAAAGTGTTTACATACATATATATATTGTGTGTACATTAGACTGATCACATCGATTGGGCTTTCCTGAGCAAATTCCACCAAAATATTTCAGTACAAATCAGCGTGTGTCATGAGCACAATATTTATTCGAAAACTCCAATAATTTAAAAATGAAACTAAAATTTTTTAATGTGACATATTCATAATCGTTAGAGGACGCTGTGACGCAGTCCCTACAAATGCCAAAGTGGGGTCTATAGTTTACTGTTATTTTACAGTTCAAGGAAAAGAATGCGCATTCTCGCGTTCATCATACGCCCCGGCAATCAAAAAATGCGTATCACGGACGGAAAAAAATCATTACTTTTAAAATGTTAACCAAAATAATGAACAAGTTGTAATTGTCGTAGAACAATTTTAATTATACTCACGAATTTTTGTTGGTACGTTCTACTGTAATTTACAATGATTTTTATTTTTCGACTTTAACCAATAAAGATTAAAATTAATAATTAATATTTGAGGTTTATGTTTTCGCTCAAAGAAATTAATTATTCCTTGATTTTTATTTTTTTTCGATCAAAAATAATTATTATAATAGCAATAATTTTTGCTGAGTTTTATTTTAATTTACTTAAGAATAATGAAAATACCAGCGTGATTTCCGGCCTAGCCTTTTCAGAGGTAGCGACACACTTATAAAAGGAATAAGTCCAAAAATTTTCAGGTCAAAATCTCAGTTGGTGGCGTCTGTATGGCCTTTTAAATTTTATAGATAGTCATTATATTTAAGTGGAAAAATAAAACTCAATAACAATTAATAATAAAAATAAAAACCAAAAAATTATTATTTGTGATCGAAAAAATAAAAATTAAAAATACCACTAGATCACGAATTTTAATTTGGTTTTTGTTCACCAGACGCCACTCACCGCTGATTCCAAAAATCGAGTTAATTTTTTATTCTATAGATACGTTTTCGAGATATTTTCAATTTACCGTTATTCAGCTTAAAACAAAAAGTCGTTCCTCTTAGTCACTTATATCTCATGAACCAATTTAACAAACTCAAAGTGGAATACAACAAATGAAAGCTAACGAAATTTTCCATAAACCGTCCATATGTGACTTTCCGATAGGACTGAGAGTTTCTGACAAATTAAATAATCGTTCCAGTTTTTTTTTCTTTTGATGAAAAAAATTAATGAAAAATTAGAAAACTAACAGGTTCTGTGTGAAATTTTTGCAGTTGTGCTAAAGCCTGTTCTGTTACAAACAAATCAAGTTACTAATGAAGCAAATCGATGGATAAATAAAGAAGTAATGAATGGTCAAAAAGAAAAAAATTTAAAATCGCTGCTTTACAGCAAAAATTCCCACTCGATGCTGATTTCGAAAGTCGAGTAACTTTTTTGTAACATGACAGGCCTTTACACAAATTTTATTATTTTTTATACTTTCATAAGAAAAAAAAAACTGGAATGATTAATTGATTTCTCAGAAACCATCAAACCTATCGAAAATTGATATTGGAGAATTATTTGAGATATATGTGATTATGTGCAACCACTTTTTTTAAGCTGAATAACGGTAAATTGAAAATATCTCGAAAATTTATATAAAGAAAATAAAATTAACTCGATTTTCGGAATCAACTAGCGCTTCTACATAAGAATTGGATAGTAGTATCCGGTGAATGAAAAAAAAACAGAAATTTGTGATCCAGTGTATTCAATTCTCTGTTTTATACAATGTGATACAAATTATTAAAGCAAGAAAACATCACGAGTTCAGCCATTTTTCCGGTACTGTAATTAAAAATACAGAATTTAAGGCAATTATATTAAATACAAAATTAGGGTTGTGAAAGGATTATTTTTAAATGGCATGATTATGGGAGAACATTAGCTTTCTGTCAATATTAAAATGCTATCGTTTTGTTGCTGTCGGGTCAGGAAAATTCACTTCGAACCTTGAGCACTAAGGGCCGGTTGTTCAATGTCTGGTTATCACTACTTGCCGGTTAAACATCATTATCGACGTTTTCGACATCATGCTTATAACATGTTGTATTTAACCAGAGCTTCTACCTCCGATTAGTGCTAATCAGACATTGAACAACCGGCCCTAAATGTGGTCAAGATATGGCTAATTTCCAGCTAAAAATTGTATTATGAAGAAAGTGATTGTTGGAAGTATTTTCAAAGCACCCAAGCGCACAATTATCACCTTATTGAGACAAAGAATTTCAGTAGGATTTTTAAAAATACCAAATTTTACGGTTTGCAATTTTTTTTGAGAGGCAAATATGTAAGCATCTTCAATGCAAACCCTTACTTTTGCCGGTTTCATTTCCATTACAGTTTTTTGTGAATTAATTAGAAAAGTTTTCTCAACTGCCACTAAAAGAAGAGTTTACGCATTATATTTATGTAGAGAGCCGAGAATGGAGTACATAAAAGAGGCATATACAATTAATGAATGAATGAATGTAAGAATGTTAAGCTGTATGTTTCTGTGACAGTATATGCTAGTTAAGTATACAGTATGTATGTATGTGTTCGAGTTTCATAAAGATAAATATGTGCGTCTACCGGAGCATGAAATTCTCCTGCATCGCACGCATTTTTAACAGAACATCGCCTAAGGCTCTGCCTTCCAAATCTTTCCATACAAAGCATCTCACTACGTAGCAGAACTCCAACTTGTTTAACTCTTTTTCAATTGCAGTTGAAGCAGCAACTTCCTGTAACCAAGGCGAAAGTAGAGTTCAAAATTTTGGGACGAAATGAACGTTGAGTAGCATAAAATGCAAAATTTTACTTAAAACAAAATAGAAATTGCTTTTAAGGTGCAGCACGACTCAGTTTGTATGCAAAGAATGAAGTTGTATTTGCATACATGCACATAGCAGTACATATATGTGTGAGAACGCAAATCAACGTGCCAAATAAGTTTTAACTAAAATTTAAGTAATTGCTCAAAAGAAACATACATTTATATATACATATGTTCATAAGAAATCTTTACGCATGGCGGCAGGCGCAGACGTTCCCAATGATTAACTAAATAAAGAAAGTATTTTATCTTTATTTTAATATTCCTTGCCTACACATTTCCACCGGCAGCTATTGGTTGAATGTTGAGTGAGAATAAATAATTTGCAAAATAGTCCGACAAATTTCAACAATTTCTCTGTCTGGGCATATTTAATAAGCAAGTTAAACGCGTGGAACTCTAAACACAAAAGAAAAATAATGCTTTGCAAACATAAATACATACATATGTATGTACAAAGATACACAACCTGCGTGCGAACAGAACACTTAATTTCAAATCACTTGTGAACCCGCATGGTGTTAAAACGCAAAAAAATCAATTTCAAAAACTTAAAAAAATATTTCAAGTGGTAGTCAAAGTTATAATAAATCCGAATGCCATATTTCACCAAAACCGTGTAGCCGTTCTTGACTGAAGAGCAGTCTCGCATAGTGCATGTTTTTATTTTCATCGAATTTCAAATTACCCTATACCGATGAAAAAAGTTCTTAATTAAAAAAATAAAACTTTATCATACATACTATATCTACAGGCTAAGGTCTAGAATTCGACCTCTCATTTTTGAAATTCTTTTTCGAAAGTAAACCGATGAACTAATTCAAATTTGATTGCTCGAACGAAGGGCAACCCTCCTAAATAAAGGTCCGGATTAAATACCTTTGAAACCCATTTCGATTTATACCCATCTTTTAATAATTCATCCAACTTACTGAATAATTTGAATGTAAATTATTAAACACGTGGCAACTATCTTCAAACATTCGAAATGTTCAAAGTAAAGATTTCTTAACCTTCTTTCGTTGGACTACGATATTTTTGTATTTCATATACTTTTTGAATTGTTTAATTGAGTTCGACCTTTCAAGCAGGTGGCAGCCCTCTTCAAAAGTATTTTCAAGCTTAATCATTGTTAACTCTCTTCTAACTGATGAATTAAGTGAAATTTAAATTTTCAAACATGTGACAACCACGCTAAATACAGCTCAGAAATAAAAATTTTTCAAACTCCCTTCGATTGATACCCATATTTTAATAATTCATTTAAGTTATAAAATAATTTGAATTTCACTTTTTAAACAGATGGTAACCCTCTTCCAACACCTCAAAAATATTCATTGCGTTCAAACCAAAGATCTCTAAACACTCCTTCGTTTGACATCCATATTTTGATATTTCGTATAACTTGTGTAAACTAAATTCGGCTTTTCAAGCAGGTGGCAACCCTCTTAAAAATATTTTCAAAGTACTACTTTCTGTAACCCCTTTCATTTGGCAGCTATATGGTGGTACATATTGCTCTTACCTAATATGATTTTTTAAACGGGTGGCAGCCCTCCTATAGTTCAGCTAAGAAACAAAGCTTTTAAAAGCCATTTCGATTGATACCCAGTTTGTAATAATTGATTTATTTTTTTTAATAATTTGAATAAATTTTTAGAAAATCGAGCGAACGGTGCGGATTTGATGACATTAATTACTAAATAATTTGAATTTAGTTTTTCACCAGGTGGCAACTCTTTTCGAAAAAATAAAACCAGTTTGCATATCTACAGGCCAAGCGTTTTATCTTTACACCCCATTTTTGAAAATTGAATGAACGGTGCAGATATTTTATGCTGAACAAAAAATGCCTTCGCGTATTATATATATGTATAGATACTATCACTTCAGTAAGCAGACTAAGGGTCTGATTATGCATACTTCGCATAACTTCGCACAACCATTTGTACCAGTGCAATAAAAATGTAACTTAAGAAAATGTGGAGCAAAATCTAATCTCAACAGATCGCCAAGTTTGTAAAAGTTCTGCTAATTTCTGGGTAATGGAATACAAAATACAAATACAAAATACATACAAAGTACATACGAAATTACAGTTTGAAGTTTATGCGAAGTTGTGCGAAGTTATACGAAGTATGCATAATCAGACCATAAACGGTGTTTTATGCATCGCTTTGTGCCTTAAATGGTCTGTTAGGTGATTGCTGGACTAATTAGTTAGTTTAAAAATTTCATTAGCTACACAAATTACGTATGTAGCTAAAGCTGTATAATATTAAGGGAAAATAGAGGAATTTAACATTCAGATGTTGAGGTAATCGTGGTATTAGCCTTTTATGGGCGTATTGCCTTTTTGAATAAGTACGTACTTTGCTACATTTGATAAAAAGAAAGGCTCTGTTTTAACATTCAATAGCTCAGTCAGTTGTGTAATTATTCATTGCGCACCCTGGTGCCTCAAGTAAACACTTCTACAAAACCAGAGGCTTTAAAAAAAAAATATTCGACACTTATCTACATTTAAGAGTATATTTAAACATATATTAATACTAACATATGTATATAGTTCATATGTATGTATAGTAAATATTACCATTCAAACGGCATCAATAAAGCTTTTTGAGGACGTACTGTTGATTCCAACCAAAAAGATTAAAGACTTTGCACCCGATGGGGCGGCGCTGTTGTATTTTGCTCATTCCACGGGGACGGGTGTGACACTTCAACTAACATTTTAAGGTTTAATTCTTAAACTTAAACTATAAGTCCTAGAAAAAAAATTTCAAAGAGAATTTTATCCAAACGAGTTGAATGCATTTTGGTCGCTGTGACTGGTGTGACGATACGCAAACCAAATTACCTATTACTTTCTTATATCAGAGGCCGCTGTGGTGTAGTGGTAAGCAGTATGCGCTTCCACTTCGCAGTGCTTGGGTTCAAGCCCTGGTCAAAGCAACATCGCAAAAATGTAGAAAAAATGTTTTTTCTTAACAGCGGTCGTCCCTCGGCAGAAATTGGAGGAGAAGCTCGGCCAAACACTAACATATGAGTAAGCGCCAATTTATGATTATTATTACTTATATCAAAGTTTTTTCTGCAAATTTTGTCTTCTGATTATGGTTTTAAATATATTGTTCATTGTAAAGTTAAATAAACATATTCAACATTTACGCCAAAGGTGCTTACCTCTATTTGAAATCATATATTAATGTTCCAAATTCAACTGTGAAGCGAGTGATTTGACTTTGTGACGGGTGTGACAAGTTGAGCATGAATAAATAAATCCACAATACTCTACTATTAAACTAACTTTATTTCTAAAAAAAAATTGGATTTTACAAACACACAAAAGATTCTGCTACCTTAGAACAGGATAATCCTTTCTCGTGCTCTTCATTTCCACTGTCTCAGTTGACGTCATTGTAAACTACTACCTGGTAAATCGTATGAGATACTGTTTTTAACGTCACAATGGAAATGATGGTTTCTTTGTATAAGTTGCAGCATAGCTAAGTTTTCCCATCGCTTGAGGAACATCTCTTTATAATTAGCTCTATCATCGATGCTCTCAAACAGATGTATGATACATTTCAGATTTTTTAGCAGATAAGTAATCGCAGCAGTCGCTGGTCGAGTTTTTTAAAATTTGTATAATTTTGAACTGTTACGGATGACAAACATAATCGTTCCGAAAAGAAAAGCATACATGTAAATACTTAAAAGCAATCTCACACACTCGTCTGCGTCAACTCTTTTACACTTCATAAGTAAAAACACTTTCAGCCGATTGCCAAAAAATGCCTACAGCTGAGATCACATGTTTTTTGGCATGTGCTCATATCTTTTACAATTTCTTTCATTTCTATTACAATTGCTCTTATTTCTATTACAATTTATTCAAAATACACAAACACACTAAACCAAAAACACCAATACACTAACCAAAAAACTATCAGCTGATTGCCAAAATATGCCTACAGCTGAGATTACCTGTTTTTTAGCATTTGCTCTTATCTTTTACAATTTCTTTCATTTCTATTACAATTTCTTCTATTTCTATTACAATTTATTCAAAATACACTAACACAAAACTACCCAAAAACACTTGTACAGCCTGCCAGAAAAAACGGTAGGAAGAAGAGTTACGTTACTTATGGAACTGTACGATGCATTAAAGTATGCTTTGCATCAGGGATGAAAAAGTAGGTACAAGTGTACCTTTTTTTCAGGGACCGCAAATAACGATTATCCTTTGAAATTTCAACACAAAAAATCACGCTGAAAGAGAAATGCTACGTGCATAAGGAGTAAACCAATATATTTCTTATTACTCGGAGTACCTTCAGCGGCACTGATTTTTATTTTTTAATTTTTACTTATAAAAATCAAGTTTAATCATTATATTTTGAGTTTTATTTTTTACTCAGAAAATAATCGTCATGTTTTGAGTTTTATTTTTTGCTCGGAAAATAATCGTTATTTCTTGAGTTTTATTTTTTGCTCAGAAAATAAAACTTAATTTTTGCGTATGCGTATGCGCATGCGTGAATAGACAGGGGGCGGCTGCATTGAACCTTTAACGCCACTGTGGAGTGGGTAATGAAAATACAGATACCAGGGCAGAAATAAAGAGAACCACATTTCTAAAGAAAAAGTGCAAAAAAGCGCATACGCATACCCAAAAATTAAGTTTTATTTCCGAGCAAAAAATAAAACTTAAAACGTAAGGATTATTTTCCGAGCAAAAAATATAACTTAAAACGTAACGATTATTTTCCGAGCAAAAAATCAAACTTAAAACGTAACCATTATTTTCCGAGCAAAAAATAAAACTCAGTTAATAACGATTAAAAAGTGATTTTTATAATAAAACTGGTAAAATGGTAATTTTGTATCAATTTTGGTGTATAAACAAATAAAACGTTTACAACTTTACGTGCACAAATACAAGTGCTGATACTGTTTTGAAAGGGAAAATGTAAAAGCTGACACACTGAGTAATCGCGTCTATGTTTCTAGGTAAGTCAAGCCAAGTCTAAGCCTTGCATAACCCAGCTTTAAGCGATTCACAGCGATTCGATTCCATGTTTACTTTTATGGTAATCGTGTTTTTTGCTGGATAGACTACGATAATCGTTCTTGTGAATTAAAATTAAAAAAATAACACATCATTTGAGTTTGTAAATAGTACAATCTAAAGTAAACAAGTAGGAAAGTCTAAGTTCGGGCGGAGCCGAACATTAAATACCCGGTGCAAGTGTTAGGTTAGGTTAGGTTGAAGCGGCTGCCTTCATCCAACATAGGAGAGAGGCCAGTGGGTGGGTTAGACCCAGTGGATCCGTTGTGATACCAATTGAGAGCTCGAATTCGAACCCGTCCGTTCGCCTAGAAGTGGAACCAGTGGGTGTTTACCGTAAGATTCCAGAGGAGTGATGAGAGTACTCCCCCTTGAGGAGTGCCCCTAGTCGCATATCTTGTGATGTGAGCTCCACCCATCTCCGAATAGATAGTTCTCCGATTAAGGAGAAGACTGACAAAGTCTACGAGTGATCGATCAAGTCCGATCCGGAGCATAGATGATGTGATCGCCTCTGGGAGCACATTATTAAAGGCCCCTTCTATATCTAGAAAGATACCTAAAGTTAGCTCCTTGTATGCCAAGGATTTTTCAATATTGTAAACTATTTTCTGGAGAGCGGTTTCCACCGATTTGCCTTTCGAGGAGGCGTGTTGGCAGTCAGATAGCTTCTTAGGATCCATCTTTTGCCGAATGAATGTATCCAGTATCCTTTCCAGGATCTTTAGGAAGAAAGAAGAAAGGATGATTGGTCGAAAATCGTTGGGCTTCACATGAGAGGCTCTGCCTCCTTTCGGTATGAAGACGACCTTCGCCCATGTCCATGATTTTGGTATATGTCCCAGGTTGAGACAAGCCCTATAGATTACCGTTAGGTTGGGGAATAATATGTCAGATGCTTCTTACAGCTCCGCTGGGAAAATGCCATCCAGCCCAGGGGATTTGGGGTTTAAAAGATTTTATGGCCCTATCCACATTCCTGTGGGTTATGATGGCTTCCCCCGCCGGAAATGGTCCCACCGTAGGGGCCGAGTTACTCTCCGCCGCGGAGCAGCCAGGAAAGTGTGTAGCTACAAGAATCTCTAGCATATCATCCCGAGATGAAGTCCACTCGCCCTTTGGCCTTTGGATATAGCTGGGAGAAATAGGGCTCTTTGATAATACCTTCCGTAAACGGTTGGCTTCCAAATGTTCCTCAATGTTGTCACAGAAGTTTTTCCATGATGTCCTCTGAGCCCTTTTGATGGCTCGCTTGAAGTTTTTTAAGGCTTTTTGATAGGAATGCTACGATCCGTCTCTTTTCGCCTTATTAAAAAGCTTCCTTCCTCAGGGTGGCGATTTCTACGATCCACCAGTGTGGCTTCTTTTTCCCCTTCGGAATTGTGATAGGGCAGGAGGCGGAAAAAGCCGCGTTACAGGCTTTGGTCATATGGTCCACTGCTTCTTCAATTTTTTCCGATGAATCTAGTCCACCGAGAGAAACATGCTGGAAGTCTACAGATTCCGCTTCATCAGATGTTGTCGGTAAGCGAGACTTACCGTGAGAAGCGCTTCTAAAAAGGAGGTCCGAGAGTATATTCCTGAACTTGTTCCAGTCGGTTCGTCTCCTGTTTCTGTAAGCGACTGAAGATGATGGTTCGAAAGAGATCTTGAAATTTATGTATCTATGGTCGGAGAAGGAGTGGTCATTTGAGACATGCCACTCACTGATATTTTCTGGAAAGCTATCCGACACAAGAGAGATGTCTAGTACCTCCCTTCTGTTAGAGGTTACAAATGTTGGCCTACATCCGATATTACAAATTGCTAGGCTGTTTGAGAAAATAAAATCGATAAGAGACTCACCCCGTTTTGTTAGTGTCCGTGGATCCCCACAGCGAATGATGAGCATTCGCATCGGTACCGATAACGATGGGAAACTTCCTCTTGTTGGCCTCTTTCACAACGTCCCGCAACCGAGTCGGGGGATAAGTGGCGTGGTCATGTGCCATGTAGGATAAGACCAGCCAGAGTGGTTTTGATCGTACTTCCACGCTTCTGCTCACCGTGTCCTCGTCACTAAACTGTGTGAGTAGAAGATAAGAGAAGTTTTTCTTTATTAAAATGCATGATCTAATCTTACCTGCCTCAGGGGCTGACACGACATGATACGCATTATAATTGAGTCCACAAATCTTCTGGTGTACCACCCAAGGTTCCTGGACAAATACAAGCTCCTCTCCTCTTTCGTCTAGGTGCAGGAGCAGAGCAGCCGATGCTGCCTTCAAATGGTGGAGGTTAATCTGTAGGACTCTCACCATTGTCAACCATGCTCAAAGTCTCGTCGTCCATTTTGTCCTGGTAGTCGTCCTTGAGCGATATTACTGTTACGTCAGCATCCTCATCGTCGGAAGCCAGGAGTTGGTCCTCCGAGATCTCGCTCCATCGACTAAAGACAGATCCCAAAAGGCCAGGCACGGAACTAGCGTCGCTGTCTGTGCCTAAATTTGACTCCTGGGTCTGGGTCTGAGTCTCCACTTGTCCATCCAGGTTACCCTTGGACAGAGCTGGTTCACTCTCCCCTTTTATGGTGTCATCTTTAGATGGCGGGTTTGAAGCCACGGGTTCGCTAGTTGTGCCTTCCGCGTTTTGGGAGATGCCAACCCTTTTTGGGTTTTAAGGGTGATGGAGTAAAAGCCGTAGCTTATTACGCCATTGTTTTCGGCGAGGGTAGGCAGAGACTCCTCGTTTATCACAAGCGTGATATATCTCTGCTGGTCCTTCACCTCGCTGACCTTCACTACTCTCCAATCAAGGGTCGGTAGTGAGTCGTTGGAGAGCTGGATAATCTCCAAGATGCCTTCGGGTTTAGCGGGTTCTTCTGGCACCCATGCCCTGGCCCGGGGCCTGCAAGGGATTTCATCCCTATGGACGGCCGCAAGGTTCGCGCTGGGCCACAGTTCCCCCAGCATGGCTATGGCTTGCTTGTACAGCTTCGCCGACCTCTCGTCGGCGCAGGAAACCAGTTTTATGCGGCCCTGGTAAAGACCCGCGTCACGAACTACAGGCGGGGTCCTGGGTGTTTGCCCAGAATCTCCTTATAGACCCGGCAGAGGCCCACTAGGACGGACTTCCAATTGTCCGCCGTAAGATAGTTGCAGTTCGTTTGTCGAAGCGATAGGTCGTGGTTTGTCAGTTTGCGCTTGTAGCTAGTTGAGTTTTTTCGCAGTCCGTTTTGTGCGGTGTTCGTACAATCGTTTGGTTTGGTTGCTTACCAGTGGCGTCGGTGTACGGTAACTTGTTTACCAAGTTGTGCGCGTGGCTAACGGGAACTTGTTGACAAGTTTTTCGTCGTCCGCTTTGTGGTGGTATTTGTTTATCAGTTGGCGTCGGTTAACGGGGACTTGTTTACTTAAAAGTGGCGTCGGTGTACGGTACCTTGATTACCATTAAGCGTTGATAGTAGATAGGGACTACGGTATCTTGTTTGCAAGTACCAAAATGCGATCATTACGTGGTGATTGTCCTAGTGGAAAGTGAAGTGACTTGTGGACAGTGTTGCCAAACATGGGCTTTTCCTACCAAAACTGGTAGGGTTTTTTTCCATTTGGTAGGTTGGTACGCTTGATTGGATTTTGGTAGGTTTCGGGACTACGAGTAATAGTTATTTGAGAAAATATGTGTCTCTAAACATTTTAGAATTTTTTTTTTTACATGAATATTTCATCGGTGCGTTCGTATAACGGCGGCCGCAAAAATGATTCCTCAGTACAAACGTATACCCTTATTACTGCCAATATCCAATACGAACATCCATATATACTTTATGGCGTACTTGGACCAAGATTCCAGGAAAGTCTGCCAATGGGCTTGTACCCAACCATATTCTGGGCGGAGGTATTCGCAATCGAAGTCTGTGTTCGCGAATTTTATCGTAGAAGGCAAGCGTTAGAAGCCTTAGAGTCTTTTAAAACGGCATCTAGGCTTGTGAACTCTTGAGCCACCTGGGAGCCCACAATAGCATACCGCTGTGGAGGGTTCAGGGACATGAAGGGTTTGAAGGTAACGAAAGGGCTGACTGTCTTGCAAAGAGTGGAGCCCAAATGCGTTTGCATAGTTCCGAGCCTTTTTGCGGTACATCTAAAGGATACACTGCAGACCTACTTAGGAGCTAGCTGGGATTTGCTGCACACTGGCGGAAGTCGAAGCGAATAAGACAATCAAAGAGTTTCATAACTTTTCAGGAGGAACTCCGAAAGATACCTTGAACTTAAAACTCTTACTGGCTACCTGACAGCACACTGCAAGTTAACGTACCGATTGAATTTAAAGGTCTTTCTGTAGAGACTGACTGTAGGTTTTGTGGGCCGGTGAAGGAAACCCCAGAGTATATTCAATGTGCCTGTCCACGAAGCATGAATAGTAGATTCATGCACCTTGGGGAAGGATTGTCTTCTCCATCTAAACTTTGGAACTTGGCATCATCCAAAGAGCTGAGCTTTTTAAATAGCCTAATATTGGAGCGATTACAATTAGGATTTAGCACAATGTATCTTCTTAGGTCGCAACGCGGGTATCTCCGACGTAATAATAATAATATAGTCACTTGACACGAATAAAGACGCTCGGGTGTTTTGACGGCGAAAAAGGATGCGTGAAAAAAATTTGCGAAAAAAGACGCGTAAACATGGATTCAACATCATTCCGAAAAAACTTTTTGGGGAATTCGTATACTCGCAAACATAGTTGACCGCGAAAATAAGTCTTCTTCGTCTTTCTTCCCCGTTAAGAGCACAGTATAGACAGTAGCCAACCTTTTTGGGTTGTTGTTGTAGTAATCTTTGTTGTTGTAGCCATATTCACTCCTGAGGAAGGCACGGGGTTGTGTGCTGCTATTTAATGGCCTTCCTCAGAATTTTTCTTAGATTTCAGGGTT
>NW_016157110.1:642308-686456 GCF_001687245.7 Rhagoletis zephyria
AGGACGTAGCGTAGAGGCTGCTTGGCTGAATGTTCAGAGTGTAGTACGGGGGAGTGTCAACAAGTATGTCCTTGGCATATTTGTTGATTTTAGGGGGGCTTTTGACCACCTACGTTGGGACAGAGTCATTGAGCGTTTGGAAGAGCTGGGGTGTGCAGAGATAGCTCTCTGGCGGAGTTATTTCTCCGATCGCAGAGCTACCATGGTTGGTGTTGCGGGGTCTGTTGAGGTCGATGTGGCTCGTGGCTGTCCGCAGGGGTCCATCAGTGGTCCATTTATTTGGAACCTTATGATGGATTCCCTGCTTTGGCAACTCGAGCCAGTCTGCGGCTTTAGTGCGTACGCTGATGACCTTCTCGTTTTNAGAAGGAAATTCCAGGTCAGATATAGAAAGGCAGGGAAAATGGCTGCTTGAGATCGTCGGTAGGTGGGGGCAACGTATTGGGGTCGACACTTCGGTTGGCGAGACGGTAACAATGTTACTCAAGGGGAAGCTATCGTTGGGACGTACACCGGTGGTTCGCGTCAACGGGGTCAGTCTTAGATATGTGACGCAAGTCAGGTATTTGGGGCTGACCATCGGGGAACGCATGAGCTGTGCTCCCCACCTGGTGTGTCTTAAGGAGTGCCTTGTTGGTGTTGTGGTAAAGGTACGTCGCATCCTGAGATGTGAATGGGGCCTCGGCCGGTGTGCTGTTCGTGCCATCTATCGGGGCCTATTCGTGGCTTGTGCCACTTTTGGGTCCGCTATTTGGTACGAAACAGTTATGAAGGTTGCAGGTCGCCAGAAGGTCTATCCTGTCAGAGGGTATTGTTGCTGGGTTGTCTTCCGGTGTGTCGCACTGTTTCTACGGATGTGCTTCAGGTATTGATGGGAGTGGCTCCTCTTGACCTGGTGGTTATAGCGAGGGCTGTGACCTTCAGGATGAGAAGAGGCATGAACATGTTACCGTTGACTGGGTGGGTTTCGGACGGTGACTTGGAGAGGGGCTATCTTGAGTGTAAACGGTTGTTGGATGACAGAGTACGTGGTGTGTGGCAGGACCGTTGGGATGGTAGTTCCAATGATCATGTTACATACCGCTTCATTCCGAGTGTAGGGTTTATGGGAGAGAATCGGGACTTTGGGCATTGCTTGAGTTTGGATTTTCTACTAACGGGGCATGCTTATTTGCGTAAGAGGAACCTCCATGACTCTGAGGGGTGTGAGTGTGGAGCGGAGCTTGAGGATGTCGAGCACGTGCTTTGCGAATGCCCGAGATACTCGGACTTGAGGAATCTTGACAGCATGGGGGTAAAATGGACGGATGGACGGTACGACTTCGGTAGTACCCTCTCCACACATTTGACGATAACGAACTTGAGGAATTTCGCACGTGAAGTTTTTAGAAGGCGAAGACGAGTCGAGTAGGAAGGTGGATGGGGTGATGGCCACCAGTCCAGAGTAGTATGGTAACTCAACTGGTAGTGGCTTCGGCCACGAGGTCTGACCGGAGACTTAATTCTGGTACCACGGGGAGCAGTTGCCCTTGGAGCTTGCTCCAATCTGCTCGTGCGGATTGGCCCTACGGGGAGTATCGTGGTGGCTGTGGTTTAAACCCGAATGCGGGGAGAGTCGTGTTGGCTCGATGTGGAGTTGCATTGCAACCGGGTGCCGGACCCATAGCACGGCAGAGGTTTAGATAGGCCTCGAACCCTACCAAGGTGGTTAGTGTGTCCATTCCGCACTGCCAAATGGTACCGAGCTGCTTGCATTTCGGGGCGCTGATCTTCGCATTGAATTGATCCGTTGAGCTTTAGGGGCTCCGTGGAGCTTGGACTGCATTAGATTGCGGAAGGTACCCACGCTAAACCTAAAACTACATCTGTCCGCCGTAAGATTCCCCTCTGGGTGCCCCCTATCTATTATCGCTAGAACCTAGTGGTCCTTAGTAACGTCGCTGAAGGCTCTTTGTGCCCGAGAAGGGTTAGTAGGGCCGGAAGAGGAAGCAGATCTTGGCTTCTTAGGTTCCAGTTCAGTGCTTTTATCCACTGACCGTTGCCTCTTTGAGCCTGTTGGTTTGGAGCTGTTGGAAGTTGCCTCGGGGTTCGCGGGGGCGTCCATGCTCTCCGTCCGTTTCCGGCACGCGAGGATGCCCTTGGCCCACTCCACCAGCTCCTTCTGTTCCTGGTTACCAGGATTATCTCCGAATTTTGCGAGCAGCCTTGAAGCGGCTCTTCGCTCGCGTTGCGCCTTAACGGCCGGACGAACCTCCTTCTTCGCCCTGTGGCGGCCGGTTGATGCCCTTTGAGGGTTCAGGTCTCGGCGCTTGACGACAGGCCTAACAGCTACAGCGCCCACAGTGGGCCCTTTAGTGCCGGGTGCCTCCACGGCCGCGACCGCTGTTGAACTACCCTCGAGGTGTTTGTCCACAGCAGCCTCGGACATGGAGGGCCGACAACCTATTTCTACCGGCCGTTCAGGCCTGCATTGCGTCTCGGTCTCCGGTACCTTGGGTCCCTCGAGGGGTACATTGGAGCCGGTGATGAGCGCAGAAGGACTTTCGGGCTTGCCCGATGGAGTTGGCCGTGAAGGCCCCCGTGGAGCCGTACTAGCGGTAGCCAAGGGTTTTCCGACTTTATTAACGCCATGTCCGTCGGCGGAATTTTTGCCCGTGCAGGGATCCGGGGCTAAATTGTATGTATTCATTTCAACTGGTTTGTACGGTCGCATACTGAGCCGAAACCTTTCTGCGACCTGATAAAAATATGGAGGGAAACGAACGGTCGGCCACTGCAGAGCCCCATGCCGCGGTAAGTCCACCGTTACTCCCGGAGGCGGACAGGTATCCGGAAGGCGCCGTTAAAATACAGTCGGAAAGCCCCCTGACTGCAAACCATCCAATGGGCACGGTGATGCATGACACCCTTGATTTGGGGGGCGTTTTATACCTACCGCCAGGTACCCCATAGAAATAGCCTAAGTATGCCCACCCCAGCCTCCCCTGGGCGGGCCAATACGGCCAGCCGCGCGGCGAGGCAAGAGAGTTTATACCTCGGCCTTAGTTAGGTCCCGCCTGCTTGCACCGTCACAGCACAGGAGCAAGCACCAAGCCTACCCTTGCCACAGCGGTGCAAGCAGCGATGCCCATTGCCCAGTCGGCACCCGCTTGGAGGATACATCTAGGAGGATTTTCGCCGACCGAACCATTATTTTCCGAGCAAAAAATAAAACTCAGTTAATAACGATTAAAAAGTGATTTTTATTATAAAACTTATAACCGTTACGGTCCCTGCTTTTTTTAATGGTAATTTTCTATCAATTTTGGTGTATAAACAAATAAAACGTTTACAACTTTACGTGCACAAATACAAGTGCTGAGACTGTTTTGAAAGGGAAAATGTAAAAGCTGACACACTGCGTAATCGCGTCTAAGTTTCTAGGTAAGTCAAGCCAAGTCTAAGTCTTGCATAACCCAGCTTTAAGCGATTCCCAGCTATTCGATTCCATGTTTACTTTTAAGGTAATCGTGTTTTTTGCTGGATAGACTACGATAATCGTTCTTGTGAATTAAAATAAAAAAATAACACATCATTTGAGTTTGTAAATAGTACAATCTAAAGTAAACAAGTAAGAAAGTCTAAGTTCGGGCGGAGCCGAACATTAAATACCCGGCGCAAGTGTTAAATATATGTTTTTCACTTTTCCAAAAGCTACCGCTACATGGTAAACCGGGGTGTATCAATTTAGAGTAAATTAGCGTCCTTAAATTTCGAAATATTGAAGTTTCAAGCATTTCTCAAATTTACCGTTATATGAAAAGCGGCCGTAATTTTAGTTCGATTTCAATAATTTTCAACGTTTTGCTTTTACGTGGCAAGCACAATAACCACACCGAGTTTGGTACAAATTGGTAGAACGGTTACCGAGATATATATATGTGATCATAAGTGGGCGGTGCNCAAGCATCAATTTTGAATAAATTATCTTTAATATTTACTGATTTATCGAAGATTTTTTATTTCTCTAAATTACCGTCGTATGGGATGTGGGCGTGGTTACAGTCCGATTTCAAAACTGGTATGCTGTACCAAGGCTAACAACTGTGCCAAATTTTGAAGAAGTTGGTGCAGCGGTTACCAAGATATACACATGTAGTGGACGTGGCTACGCCCATTTTCCAAAAATGTATAATATTCTTATTTCTTATTTTTCGTCTAAAATCTATTGTAATTATCAATTTTGAGTGAATAATCTCCAGTAGTTACTAAAATATCGCAGTTTTCGTATTTCTGAAAATTACCGTTATATGGGAAGTGGGCGTGGTTACAGTCTGATTTCGCCCATTTTCAACACCAACCTACCTTGGATAAACAGAAACCTACATACCAAATTTCGTTGAGATATCTCAATTTTTGCTCGAGTTATCGTGTACACGGACGGACGGACAGATGGACAGACAGACATGGCTTAATCGATTTCTCTATTCATTCTGAGCATTTATGTATACATTTGTCTATATCTATCTCGATTCGTTTTGGCTGTTACAAACAACCGTTATGTGAACAAAATTAATATACCCTTGTGCACAAGCGCGTTCGGGTATAAAAATATCTAATTTTAAGATAAATTTTGAAATTTTGGCTTTCAGACTTGAAAGCTGGATTTATTTGCTCTTACTTACTACAAATAAGACACTCAAGTTCTTAAGTTTATTTTCATTTCGTTCGGTATCGATAAACGTGGAATGAGCCGCTACGGCCCGATATGACTCGTCTTCAGAGCATAGGTTGAGAATGATAAAAATCTTTTTTAAAGGATTGGAAGGTTTTAAGACCAGGGCGAACACCTGTAAAGCAGGGAACACACGATTTGTACACTTTATCAGTCACAGAGTGGTGGGGTTTAGAAATTCGAGTTCAGCTCAATAAAAGAATTTCCAAACCATACCACTCTGTAGCCAAAATTTACAAATCTGTACAAATGTACAAATTGTGTGGTCCCTGCTATTCTTAAGCAATGTAGCAACCGATCCGGAGCATATGTAAACAATGGAGGAAACACTTCCTATTCTGCTGAATGGCACCCAATCAGTAGAATACGAACAGTCGAGGACGACTCGATCGATGTAGGTAATCACCACCCCAATAAAATGAGGTACGAATTACAATTTCGCAACTAAAAATCAGCAAAGCTGCTGGAGTTTGTAGCTTTCCGGTTGTGCATTGTACATTAGAGTTGTTAAAAAAACACTATATTTGGAAATTTATGAACGCTACATCAAAATATTGTTATTAGGCATAATAAAAGAAACAAGTATTTTTTTATTAAAAAAAAGTGTTTTTTTTTGGAGGTCGCGCAAGCCGATTTTTTATAAAAACGCTGATGTTCTCAAATTTTTGTTTTCGTGACACGTTAAAGTGCAGCTAAAACTGTTGTTGTGACATGTATTCACTCAGGTATTGTTGGGGAATATTCCTTAATTACATATCTGTCTTGGACCGTCAGAATGAGCCTAGTGCCCGTAAATATGCATTCGAAAAGAGACTGCTAAAATTAAAACGTTGATAATGAACGTTTTAATCATTGTCATGGGTTAAAACTCGTTACCAGGGGGTTTCTGGGGTTGCTTATCAGGAATCTGAAGTCGGGTTTTCAAAGTTTAAAATGTCGGATCCAAAATGGTGATCAATGTTTAAAAAGCTGATTGGATTTGTTCGAAGCTCGACACTCGGGATTTTTTGGGTTCGCTGATTACGAATCTGAAGTATATTTTTTAAAATTAAAAATGGCGGATCCAATATGGTGATCAATTTCTTAAAAAATGACTAAAATTTAAACGTTGAAATGGGAAAAATTTTTGTATTATCACGGTTTTCGCAATTTTTCAACAATTTCTGATAAAAGTTCGTAGCACATTCAAATGCCAAAGTTGTAGGTAACTTTTCTCTTTTAGTGTTCTCAGGTGGCACAAAATTTGCAAAGCAAAATCTAATTTACGGTTAGTTAGATGCCACGATTGAGAGAAATAGAGATTGCGCCAATCGCAGTACCGCTAATCCGCTCTTTGTGGTTTTGACAGAATTAGCTGTGTGCGTGACGTCATCTTGGTGCAATTGTTGAATGTGAGCATACGAAAAAACCAAATAACAATTTTAATATTTGTGCGTTAATATTTCTGCGTGGTTTTAAACAATTATTGAGACATTAAAAAGCAAAATGAAGTGCGCAGTGGCAAAGTGTAATAGTGAAAACAAAAGGAAAGCGTGCTATATAAGTTTTTTTTCTTCGTTTCCTACGGACGCAAACCTGGCGAAAAAGTGGAAGCAGTTCTGCCGGGGAGGACATGCATTGACCACCAAATCGAGCTTTGTGCTATGTGTGTGAGCTCTGAGCTTCTACATGGAACTATGTTGGCCTTTCCTTGGTGAATTGTAGTAGGTATATTTCCATGGTGAATGTAGACAGTTGCTGGTTTAGTTTGCTGGCAATGGCATACATACAAAAGCAGTTTCTACAATAAATAGATGAACTTCACTACCTACTTATTTTTGTTAGTACCTGATTCTTTTAGTGCTGGTATGAGGTAATGCACCAGTGGATAAGGTCGCCAGGCGCTAATTCAAGCGGCATCTTACCTCGCTGTTACGTACCTAATACAAAACAGTGCCCAAATTATTATACATTTAAAAGTTCAGCTTAAATTGTGTTTTACTGACATAGAATATTTGCTTCCAAAAAAAGCCACACTCATGCATCCTCTCGGAAATGGTACAAAAGTCATCAAATAAAAGCTGTAGAGTCAACAGCTGTGGAGTTTATGGTGGTTGGCTACCGTCCACAAATATAAATATGCACTCTGCATGGCTTTTTAAAATGGCAAGTCCAAAAATTCACTTTGCTGCACACCTTCCTTTTGGTCTACATGAAATTGCAACCACTGTTAATACATCCATTTTTTCATGTGCTAAAAATCGTCATTATCTAAAGAGCTACATGTTCAAAATTATTGCTACGTGTTCCTAATTAATCAATCTTTGTATATTTATTGATTCCTGCAAAATTGGGCCATGTAGTACTAAAATTAACACATTTTTCTGCATTGTTTACATTTTTTACATGCGTTTTGGCATTTCTCTCTCGCAATTGCACCAAGATGACGTCACGCAAAAATTACGCTCAAAAATCCTCTCTCATTGGCGCAATCTTCTATCATTCTTGGTTAGATGCCATATTTGAGACGCCATGTAGAATTTTTCAAATAGTCTCGCGGCTTTTTACCAAAAAACTCAATAACTTTAAAATATGGAGAGGTTTAAAATACTGTAGCTATTTTTGGCTTTAGGGAACAAAACTCCATCAAGTACCATTAAAATGTATTAAATTTCCCACTGACTTATAGGCAAAATATTTACCGCTTTGTGGAAAACTCCATGAATTCGCTGAACTTTAGGGCCTTTGAGGCACGTCTTCCCGTTATCCAATTTTTTTATTTTTTCACAGGTCAAGTTTTCATGAACAAATGAACCCTACTGGGGGGAGTCTTGCTTTCTAGGACAAAGTTGCAAAATAAGGCGCAGTCTACTGCACATGCATGATGACATTCATTGAATTATTTTGCAAAACTATAACTAAATTGGGGAGAGGAGGGTGTTATAGAGCACATAAGAAAAAATGTAGAAAAATCGGAAATCTGAATTTTTGCTAATTTTTTAATGTTTAACACAGCCCAACAAAAATATAAATAAATTTAGGTACGGCAAATGTTAAAGCTGCATTTGATAGATTTTTTTTTTGTGCTGATTATGAATCCGTAAGCGTAAAGTTTGCATCAGCTCCAAATTTTGAAAAAAGCGAGGTTAAAGTGTCAAAAAATCGCGGTTTTTGCAATATTTTAGAAGCCCTAGCAAAAAAACGAAAGGTGATAGAATCTCCCTGGCTTAATTGATGCCAAATTTGTATGAATATTTCCCTCCACAGGGGGCTTTAGGTGTTTAATTTTAGCCCTTGCGGCCGGGCCTGGCTGAGGGGAAGATCGACCTATCTCAGCAGCCAGTTCAAAACGTCCTATTTAAGAAAACTTTTCAAGAAAGCCCTACTTCAGAATTTGATTGAAAAACGCTGTATTTCAGAATTTTATTGAAAACCACCCTATCTCAGAATTTTGTTGAAGAACGCGCTATTTTAGAATTCGGTTCAAAAACTCCCTATCTCAAACGAAAATACCTTGAAAATCAGCTGAGATAGGGCGTTCTTAAACCAAATTGTGAGATAGGGCATTTTCCAATCAAATTCTAAAGTAGGGCGTTCTTGAAAAGTTTTTTTTGAGATAGAGCGTTATTGAAACATTTTCTGAGATAGGGCGCTTTCGAACTTGCTGCCGAGATAGGTCGACCTTCCACTCAGCCAACGATATACTATCTTAGGCCAAGGCCACGCAATGAGTGGCAAAGCGGCGAGCGGCTGAGCGGCTTAATTAAAACATATGAAATACTCTTGAAGTGGCCATGCTCTGAGCGGCATTTCTGAGGGGCTGAGCGGCTGTTTTGTATGGCGCCGCTAATTGCGTGTCCTCGACCTTAACCCCACAAAGAAAAATAATAATGGTTTTAACAATGGCAAATAGATACGGCCTAGTTTTGTATGCCACGAAAATTTTGTTTCAAAATTTTAATGTAGTTGATAAAGCCTTATTAATACGCATGGGTACTTCCATCGGAGGGTCTACCGCGGAAAACAAAGAAAGTCATATATCTAACCTATTGTGGGCCAATCTGTCTGCTTTTTTAAATATATACTGCAGGCTTTCCCAGAGTGGGAGACCGCGGGGGTACCGCGAGCGCATGCCTGGGGTGCCGCAAGTGGCTAGAGTATACTAGCAGTGCGGGCAAATTCTTTAGACTTTCCATACACAACGCAAGCGGTTTGATCAAACTTCAACATGGCGGCTAGAAAATCAAATAATTTTGATTTTTATTAAAGCTACCTTCAGCGGCTCGTCAAACCCCATACACATATTTCGCCCTTAGCCGTAGTTCCCTAGTACATTTTGTCAACGTAAAATTTAGTCAGAAAAATAACCGAAAACGTACCCTTTTCACAACCACTTTGGGTACTTGTATAGACCTATTCCGCGTTTCATCCACTTTTCTTCCCGTTTTCGGATTAATTTTCGAATGTTTTGCTGGCTGGGCTATTCTCGTAACAAGCGCAGCAGTTTCGCGCAGGTGTATATATTACTTATTCTTTGGACTTCACAATCACACTGTGAAGGAGCGAATCAAAACGATTTTAGAGGCAGTCCTCTCGTGTTAGTGAGGTACCCATTCGCAATGCAAATCGAAGAAGAACTTTTGATGAGCGAACGACTTGAGACTTACACCACGCCCGACTAAATTTTAAAGCTATCGACAATTTTGTACAGAACAATGGTTTGAAATGGAGCAAGTGTGCGGATATTTGCAATGGTTGGAAAATCGAAAGGAGCGATGTCTAGGATGAAGCAAGGGGCAGAAAACGCCACGAGAAGTCACTGTATGATCCGTCGGTATTCCCTGGCGACTAGGAAGATGCCGCCACTAGATTTAAAACCCGTATTGGATGACTTTGCGAAGATAACAGAGGCCTGCGAAATTAATATACATCTCTGGTTTTTTCTAGCACGTCGACATTTTTTTGAAGTGAAACTTCTTACACGAGTTCGGAGATGGTTGCGTTAAATATTTAACGCCCAGTCATAAAATCGGAACCGTTGGTTCGATTTTCCTTCCCTTTCCAGCCTTCCGGTGTGCAGCATAGCTTTAGTTCCATGAAAGGAGTTGCCACATGTTAGAAAATCGAATTCAAAATTTCTCTGCTGCAGAGGGTTGCGTTAAATATTTAACACAGAGTCATAAAATCTGTATCGTTCGTGCGATTTTAAAAGATAAGGTGTCAAATAAAAGGGCTTGACCTGTAGATGTGTAATATGATTTTAGTTTTTTAAAGGGTTGCCATATATACGAAAATCTAATTCAAATTATTTATTAAAAAAAATAAAGTATCCCAATATGGGTATAAAAAAATGGTTTTGAATAAAGATGAAGATGAAGATGAAGATGAAGATGAAGATGAAATATTTATGGTCCGATTTGGTTCGAATTTGGCGTAAGTAGTTGAAACATAATAAATCATACACGGTTAAAAATTTCGGTTTTAATTTTAAACTTTTTGGACTACATATATGACCAAACTAAATTTAGTTTCAAATACAAACCTTCCAAGTTTAAAAAAAGAGAGCACATATGTTGGGTTTAGAATTTATACAGTTCGGTTTAAATTTTAAACCCAAACATTTTCTCTTTCGTTTGCTTCACGTTACACTTCACGAAAGCTTTTTCATAATAAGGGTTGTAAAAGAAAATTGAAACAAGTTGCGTTCATTCAAAAAACTCTAACAACAACTGGAATTACTCCAAATCGTATTAAAACAAGTTTAATGAAAAGAGCCATCAATAATCTTCTCCACTACTTTCACTACTGTTGCCATTCGGTAGGGTGGAAAGTGTTCCCTCCATAATTTAAGTACGTTCTGGACATCGGTCTCTAGGCCAACCTGCCCTGGTCTTGAAACCTTCAGTAAGTTTCCTTTTTAAATGTCTAATCAAATTTTCGGTCGTTTTTTCTGTCGGCCGGTATTTCAATCTCTTCGCACTCACGTATATCGCCCTTAATTAGGCGCATTAAGAAAATCACACAATTAGTCGCATGGGGTGACTAATAAAAGTGACCCCAATAAAAGTGTTGAAAAAAAAATTCAAAATAGAAAAAACGAAGTGTGTATTAGTAAAAATATTAAAGTACTCTATTATCGGTAAATTAAAAAACAAAAATATAATTTCGACTTCAAACTTAAAAAAACAATTAAAAACTTACCTCCGCCAAAAAAATGTTACGTTAGTGGTCGCATGGGGTTGCGAGTATGGTCTAGCCGTGACTAAATAAATAAAATGAAATGTGTTGTCATAAATATTAAAGCTCTTTATTGTAGTTAACTTTAAGAAAGAAAAGCACAACTTTTAATTCAAACATAGATACAAGAATAAAAACTCTCCTCTGCTGAAAAATGTTACGTAAATGGTCGCATGGGGTTAGGACTTAAGGGAGTAGCGACACATGTGTACACGCTAGGGATGTTAATTTTTCGGCTTTTTCCCATCCCGGGATTTTCGGGATGGCGTTGTCACAATCCCGGGATCTCGGGATTAGTCCCGGTATTTAGATATTCATTATTTTTCAACAACTTGAATCGAAAAAATTGCTTCTATATTGTTTGAGAAGCTCTCCTGCCATGAAATAAATAATAATAAATGGGTTCGAAACCTACTTTTTTATTTAAAGTGGCGTTAATTATTGGCAGGATTTATTTTGAAGGACTTTCCAATTTCAAAGGGATGATTAATTCCAAAAATTGTTAAAACAAATTCAATGCAACGTAGAATAAAAATATGGGTAACAAATGCAATATGAAATTTCTTTAGATTTTAAAAATTAAAATTTTTTGGATTGACAAGGACGAATAGGCAGATTTACAAAATTTTAATGATGGAAAAACGTTTTATATCCAAATCCCAATGGATAATAACATGTTTTTCCAGTAAGCCTAGCATCTTTGCTGGTGGCGTTTACACCTTTTTCGACAAATGAATGTAATAAATATAACAATAAGGTTTCTTTGATTGTTCATCATAGGTCATTTTTAAAAAATTGGAGAAATGCTTTTGAATAGTATCCAATATGAAGCTTGGCAGTGAAGAGAACAGGCGCAGTTGAAAATTTGGGGAATAAAAAAACAAAATTGATATTAACACAGCTGCTTCACTTAAAACGTTTATCCTCATTACCGTTTCTGGTAATTTTTTTTAATACCCCTTTCCCATTTCTTCCTGAATATTCTTCCCCACTATTTATTAGCGTCTTATTTTTTATAACATTCCAATTTTCGAAATGTACTTTACGTTTTTTACAATTACTGCACCTTTGCATTACGCTTGTTAATTCTAAATTGGCCATGGTCACCTGCATTTAAAGCGTTTTTCCACTCACTACTTAATTTGGAGCGTAGGTTAATGTCCGAAAACTGATGGAAATTGAGAAATTTCGCGAACTTATGATACACGAGAGTATTTTTAACGGTAATCTGCGAAAAAACTTTTGAGTAAATTGGCGCTTACAACGTTATTCGCGGCGACCATTCAAATATTGCGTAATTTCAAGGATAAAATTTTAAAATGACATATTCAATATTTACCAGCCCTTCTGCACCAGAAGCTTGAGTCTGTTTAAATTCTACAGGATTTCCGCATTAATTTTATACCCATACTTCTTCTCTAAGCACATTTCTCTGCATTTTTTAAATCATTTTTAAATTACTGACGTCAGAGTGAAAAACTAAAAACGCAATTTTACTATACTTGGCCCATGGTTTCGCGAATGTATTGATATTTGGGTTTAGAATTTACTGTCGCGCGGTGTTATATGTGTAATGAGCTAGACATTTATAAAAAAGTACTAATTATTAAATAAAAAGAGAAATATAGAAATATAGCCAATACTGGTCAAGAAAAGGAGTTTCTATTATTGCCATCAGTGCAAATTAAAAATCCCAAAGATCCCGGGATTACTTGCCAAGAATCCCGCGATTTTGGAGACCTTAAAAAGTCCGTGATCCCGGGATTAACATTCCTAGTACACGCCAATGATCTGGCCTTGACTAATTTACGCACCCCGCCCGGAATAACGTAGCAAGAAAGAACGCGAGCGCGCTCCAAGCACTCGAAGGCATGATTTTTTTTTACTTGAAATTCTCTTGACCCCATGCGCCTAATTAAGGGTTAATGCGGCAAATACGTCTCGCTTCCCTCTTTTCCTATAACGGTCCACATGGCTCACGTTGCGCCCGATCGCAGCGTGGCCCCTTAGGCGGCATCTTTTTTCTCTGCAACTTCTTGACACTCCTCATCGTACCAGTTGTTCTTTCGGGCTAGCTGAAATCCGACTACTTTTTCGGCGGCGGTACTTAATGAGCGGGAAATTTGGTTCCACTGCTCGCGAATGTCGGTTTGTTGAAGAGTGCTCTCAGAGAGCCGAGTGGCGAATAAATTCGCCGTATGTTGTGATTGCAGCTTTTCGACGTTTAGCTTTCATTGCATTTTTGGGCACACATTTTTTACTGCACAGAGGCTGGTGCGTATTGTGGCTGCAACGAGATAGCGCTCCTAGTCGATGTTTGGGCTTCGGAGTGAGCGTACGTCCAAAATACTGGAAACGTGCTTTCCATCTTTCACAACATGATCGATTTGGTTTCTCGTTTTTCGATAGGGAGGAAACTACGTAGCATGATGGACCTTTTGTTGTAGGAACATCCCTTCCTCGCCAATCACGATTTTGAGATCATGGCGCGGGCAGCGGTATTTGCGCTCGAAGCGCTCATAGAAGCTATCCTTGACCACTTCGTCCTTCTCTTTCGTCGGGGCGTGGGCTCAAATCAGCGAGATGTTGAAGAATCTTCCTTTGATGCGGATTGTGGCGAGACGTTCGTTAACCGGGGTGAATGACAGTACTCGGCGACGGCGAAATCCAACACCGACTTTGAGCTTCTTTACATGGCAGCTGTAGTAGACGTGGCAAAGCCCTAGACATTTCTTGCCTTGTCCCGGCCAATGCATTTCTTGGATGGCGGTGATGTCAGCTTTTGTCCTTACGAGGACATCAACCAGCCGGGCAGAGGCACCTTGCCCATTAAGAGTCCGGACATTCCAGGTCTATGCCCTCAAATCGTGGTCCTTTAAACGTTTGCCGTGGTCGTCTTGAAAGGGGGGTTCCCATCCGAGGCTTTGTTTTCTTTTTCATTGGAGCCTGTTTCTACGCGGCGGGTCCCAAACCCAGCGAACAACCCATTGCATCCGCTTGCAGCCGCACCTACTGATGAACAGAGGCTGCAGACTTCAGTGAGCCCTTAAACCGAATAAGTTGGAGTGGCCCCCTCTCTTTCTGCCGTGAACCAAGGCTCCACTCGGATTGGTTACCGCATCTCGGACATGGGTTGCTCATGTTTACCAGAATTCGCAAACGAGGACGCAAGAGTCGGGATTAGGTATAACCATGCAACTTTAACTGCATACCCAGCACAACCCAGACTGATAGAATACAAGATTGCTGATTGATGTGAAGTTCGGGAAAGTAACTTAAATTTGACGTCATCGCAGATTTTCCGTATATGTATATTACACAGGCAATGTATGACGTCACACTTCTGTCAAAATTTTCAAGAGAGTTAGCGGTATCACAATCAGCTCCACCTTCTGTATTCGTTTGCCCATGCAGGCCAACGGCTATACTCCATTGCTGGCGGTAACGGTGAGCTTTAAAACGATATAGAAATAGAGCGGCTTATTAAAATACAGCGTTGCAGAAGGACTTGGATCAATTGACATTTCTAACTGGCGTCAGTTGGCGCAGAATAGAAACAACTGGAAGAACCGCCTTTTTCATGCAATTTCATGATTCGCCAAAGGAAGTAAGACATTTCCCTAATACTCAATTAGTTAGTTTTTATCACTCTCATATGCGACATAAGAATCAATGATAAATCAACTTTTTTTAATGAAATTCCCTCAATCATCTAAAAATTTCAATATCCTTGCAAATTTCATTAAAGAATAATTTTCATTTATTTTTGCTTTCATTTTACACTTTCCTCTTCACAGCGTTTTAAGGAGAATGATATCGAAGTGAAACGAAAGGATGGCATCATATTGCTGCGCGAATTGGCAGCCGAGGTTAAGAATTTCATGGATTTCAAGCGCAATGCTGTGATGGTGAGTTCAATATAGCACATATGTATATTAGGCTGGTTCGATTTTGTATGGGGGAAAATAAAAGGCATTTGACCGTTTTGTAATAGTAATATTATGATGTCTTAGGTCTAAGCCAATAGTTATTGGCCACGAAAGATTAATTTAGAACTTATCTTTAGCCCGCGCAATTGAATCAAAGTGTATGAATTTTGAAATTTAAATTTTGGCTTGTAATATATATGGAATGCGTTAATTGTTATAAACAGGACGATATATCAAATTAAGGGTTATTAAGTTTTATACCTCAGGTTCATTTATTATTTTTCAATAAGTCTGCAAGTTTTTAAGAAATTAAAATAAAACTTACAAAAACTATAAATTTTCCCTTATAAATTTTCAATTCTACATTACTTCAGCAATCAAGTGAAAAATACAAAAAAGTCTGACGAGATTTATTTCAAACGATCTAATGTTTTGGGATGTTTATATAATATTAAAAGGACCATGGACTTGGTCACGCCGAGTTGGTCTGTTTTCAAGATGGTGGTGAACGAAGTCAAACATGTGTTGTCAAAGATTAGGAATTGTTTGATAAGTTAATAGTAGTTTCAAGCATATAAGTATTTTGATACATTAACATAATACAATTAGGGTGAGAAGCACCCATTTTAACTCCATTTATGCAGTCTTTAAAATTGATGCGGATGTCACCGAAGAAGCACATTTTGCGAGGTTTCTAAATTTGCCGTTATATGAAAGTAATGGACGTGCAATAAGTGTTTAGTTAATTCCATTATGTGAAAAAGTGACTGTATATAAATGCAATAGTCTTTAACATATCCTGGGAAATCCTTTTGAGGACTCGCCAATTGGACGATATTGCTTTGCAGTCAGCTGGAACGAAAAAAGTCACTCCCTGGCACACTTTTCTGTAATCCGGTTCATTTATTTAAAAGTTATTTATACAATTGAAGAGAAATTTTTTTTAGAAAAAAACCCGGGGATCCACTTGAGTTTTTCGATATAACTTTGGTAAATGTCACTCGATCGGTACGTAATAATTACCAAATTGAAGGCAAAACTTACTGTTACTGATTTATGATAATAATATGATGAAAATCGTTCAGATTATAAGCAAATTATTTTAAATGAAAAAAAAATTTTTAACAACATTTTTTGTAATTTTCCAATATTTGCAATTTTTATATTGTATGCATAAACATAAGTAAACTAATTAGTGTTTCTAGAAGTTGTGCCTGTTCAGTGTTTCCATAATCATTTGCATAAACAAAATTTTTCCACGATGATGGAAAATAATGGCTTTTCTATTAGAACTACCGAAATTGTTCCTAAATATGCAAAAATTCGCAAACTATAGCAAATATTAAAAAAAGATTAGAATATTTGGAACCAGCGACCTAAATGCAGCCCAGCAATATTAATGCTGTTCTTTACATATTTTGACTATAGGCTAGTGCAATTATCAAGTGAACAATTAAAATTTTATTGGAAGAAGATAACTTTGAAATTAACGATAAGCTAAAGGGATGCGGGGAAATGATATTTGACTTTATCTTTTCCATTAACTGATTCATTATCTAATAATATGAAACAAAACTTTGTGCTGAACCCAAAATTTTTAACAATAATTGGTCTTATTCGACTACATAGCGTGTTATGGGTCACTTGGCGGTCGATGCGCGGGCTCTTACAACTAAAATAAAAGACTACTATTTTGCAGGCTTGTTGTTGACTCATGATACAATATATTTTCACTATTACCAAGGGATTTGAGAAAAATTTGCTTTTCGACCCGCCCTAATGTACTTACATATATAAGTATGTACATATATATTTATTCATGTAAATATTACTACGAATGTTCATAAAATAGTTTAGCAAACGCCAATGCCAAACTAATGGCAGCGGAAGCGCCAAAAATGACAAAAACGGCGAACAATGGAACAAAAGTGTTTTAAACAAGTAAGAAAGTCTAAGTTCGGGCGGAGCCGAACATTAAATACCCGGCGCAAGTATTAAATATATGTTTGTATCTTGCTAACCCCTGCACCAATTTCTTCCAAACTTGGCACAGTGGCCTTAGTACGGCATACCAAATGACCGACAATTTTTAAAATCGGACAATAACCACTTCCACATCCCATATAACGGTAATTTAGAGAAATACGAAATATTCGATAAATCAGTAAATATTAAAGCTAATTTATTCAAAATTGATGCTTAGACCAACTCTTTACCAAGAAATACATTTATGAAAAAATTTTTGAAAATGGGAGTGACACCGCCCACTTATGATCACATATATGTATCTCGGTAATCGTTGTGCCAATTTGTACCACACTCGGTATGATTATTATGCTTACCACATAAAAGCAAAACGTTGAAAATTATTGAAATCGGACTAAAATTACGGCCGCTTTTCATATAACGGTAAATTTGAGAAATGCTTTAAACTTCAATGTTTCCAAATTTAAGGACGCTAATTTACTCAAAATTGACACACCTCGGCCTACCATGTAGCGGTAGCTCTCGGAAAGGTGAAAATCATGTATTTAATACTTGCGCGGGTATTTTATGTTCGGCTTCGCCCGAACTTAGAGTTTCTTACTTGTTATAATATAAATTGAAAATGTTCCCATTTTTGCCAAGAAGTCGTTGTAAATATTACGGAAACTTGTAATTTAAATGAAAAATCTAATTGAATTGCCTTTTATTTGAAATTCATTTTGTTTTAATCGATTATCGAATTCTCCAGGTATTAGAAATTTTTATAATCAACTGTTAACTATAAAAACGACATAAATTCAAAAACCTTTTAATTTAATTTAAAAATTTAAAAACTGTAAAGAGTTGCTGTCTGTTTGAATGATAAATTTCGCGTTTTGTCCACTGTGCGGCGCCGCGTGAAATGAGTAAGAAGGGTGCAAGATTTAGTTTAAGATGATCGAGGAAGAGTATGTATTGTTGGCATATATGTAATACACCTATATTGGCAGTAAGAGCTAGTACCGTCCGAAAACACTACAGTACAGATATATCAAGAAACACGTACGAAAGAAAAGGAACACATACGTTTATAAATAAGCATGTACACGACACATTTACAAAAACGGCACTCAAGTACACAATACATTGACAAAAACAGTACTAGACTGTCTCGCTTTGATTTCGGAATGCTTACACATTGAGATGTTAGCTTACTATCAATATAGAAGTATTACATTAATGATTGTAGGTATATGTAAGTAAGTGAAACGAAAGCATTATTAATAAGAAATGTGTGGCGTTCGTAGCCAGCGAAATGTCCACACAGTGCCTGAAAATATGCACCAGGCAAAAGAACAAAGGAAGGCACAGACTGAATGACTGCCGAACGCAACGAAGTATGTCGAAATTATAATTTCTCTGATATCCGGGAGCGATTCGTTTGGAAATTGAAGTACTCGTATTGGCGTTTTGTTGATGCAAGTTTTAATTTTGCTTAAAGTACTATACATATATTCTGCATGAATCTGTACATAAGTACATACTTAGAATTTACTTCCAAAAATAAAAAAGATGTCTGCGAATTGCAGAAACTTGAGAACAACACCGACATGTTGTTGAGTGCGGAAGCCTCGAAATAAGTTTCATTTAAATAAGCGGTCCTAATAATGCTAGGATAAGCATTTCTAGGATAAGTTCATTATTTTTATACCCGAGCGCACTTGTGCACAGGGTATTATAACTTTGTTCGCATAACGGTTGTTCGTAACAGACTAAAGGAATTGAGATAGATATAGACAAATGTATACATAAATTATCAGAATGAAAAGAGCAGTCGATTAAGCCATGTCTGTCCGTCCGCCCGTCCGTCCGTCTGCCCGTGTACACGATAACTCGAGCAAAAATTGAGATATCTCAACGAAATTTGGTACAGAGGTTGCTCTTTATCCCAGGTAGGCTGCTGTTGAAAAAGGGCGAAATCGTAACAACGCCCCCTTCTCATGTAACAATATTTTCGAAAAATGCAAAGCTATGACATTTCGGTAAATATTGGAACCAAATTGTTCAAAATCAGTACGTGAGGTAGAATTTTTTTGCAAAATAGCATTATTATGAAATTTTTGGAAATGGGGCGTGTTGAAAATTATTCAAATCGGACTAAAATTGCACCGGTTTTCCGTATAGCGGTAATTTTCGGATATACGAAAACTCCGATATTTCAGTAACTGAGGACATTTACTTACTCCAAGTTAACACTTACAACAATCTTTTACCAATAAATAAGACTGTTATAGACTTTTAGGTAGTTTAAAGAAAGTTGGAACGACGATGGTTGATACCTGCGCCGGGTATATAAAATTCGGTTTCGCCCGAACTTATACTTCTTTACGTGTTTATTTTTATTATTCTCTTTTTGTGGAAAAAAACCATAAAGATTCGTTTTGACATCCCACGGTTTTTTTACTCAATGAGATGCTTTCGAACGTGACGTGAGGTTTGTGTGCTTTTCTACTTTTGTGGTTGGCTAGCGCATGCGCCTTAAGACGAAAAAAAAGTAAGTGCGCCTGGGCCACACTGTAGAAGTGAAACTTACGTTACTTATCTATCTATACATACACACATCTGCTTTTGCTTAAGGTTATATTTTTTCGCTTTTTTTCTGTCAATGTTCCACTGTTCGTTTTAATAACATTCATGTTATTCTGTTTTTCCATTATCTTCATTTTTATCATTATACTCTATCGATAACAAAATCGATGACAAATTCGATCGATAATAAAATCGGATAAATATCGATATTAAAATCGATAACAAAATTGATAAATATCGCTACCAAAGTCGTTAAATATCGATAACAAAATCGATAATTATCGATTAAAAAACCGATGAATATCGATAACAAAATCGGTAAATATCGATAACAAATCGATAAATATCGATAACAAAATCGATAATTATCGATTAAAAAACCGATGAATATCGATAACAAAATCGGTAAATATCGATAACAAATCGATAAATATCGATAACAAAATCGATAATTATCGATTAAAAAACCGATGAATATCGATAACAAAATCGGTAAATATCGATAACAAATCGATAAATATCGATAACAAAATCGATAACAAAAGTGATAAAAATATCGATTATTTTATCGGTAGGTCTCGAGAATCCCGAAAATCTCTAAAATCCAAAAATAGTTCCCAGATTGAGTCTCTGTGTCTCTCTCTATATCCTTTCCTCTATTTTAATCTTTCTTCCCCTATCTTCATCTTTGCTTTTATCGGTATCCTCATCCTCCTCTTTGTCTTTACTTTTATGTTCATCATTTTTTTCAGCTAGATATTCCCCTTCACATTTGTTCTTATATATATAAGTAAAGTGTTTAGATTTACCTTGGTCTTCATTTTTGCCTTTATCTTTACGCATCTTTGTTTTTGTTGTTATTTTTACCTTTGCCTTTATCCTTTTCTTCATTTATGTACGTAGTCACCTTTACTCTCATTCTTGTATTGGTCTTTTTCTAAGTGTTATTCTTTAAACTTTTCTTAGCAAATTTTGGTTAAATTTATAGATACCATATGCATACACATAAGAAGCACTTGTTTCAGCCCCAACCATTTCCGTTGCACCATTTCCGTTGCACCATTTCCGTTGCATCCTTTCTGTTGCATCACTTCCGTTGCATATACACAAGAAGTACTTGTTTCAGCCCCAATCATTTCCGTTNACTTTTCAAAGCAAAGGTTTTATGGTGTCGGACACACAACATTGAAAGTTTCTGTATCCACAACATTGAAAGTTTCTGGACACACAACATTGCAAGTTGATAAAAGCGTTGTAAAATAAAAAGTAACACAAACAACACGCCTAAATATGCACATTTTAATAATATCTCCATTACGTAATATATAATAAATATATTCCTAATCTTTATTCAAACAAATGTGCTCACGTTTGCGTGTGGCATGCAGCAAGCAAGCGCCGAGATTATGTTTTATACATTTGTAAGTATGCTTAAGAATATATACCTACGTATATATTGTATTGTTGTATGTGCATTAGAAAAAGAAAAATTTCTGCTTCTCCATTTTCGTTAGCCCTGACTTAAATGTTGACCCTTTTAATACCATTTGCTGCATGCCTCAAATGATCGCCCCTTTTTAATAAAACAAGTAAAGAAGTATAAGTTCGGGCGAATCCGAACTTTATATACCCGGCGCACGTATTTAATATCGTTTCTTCAAAGGAATATTTTTCCCAATGTCAAACAGTTTCAATAATATGCCATGATATATTGTAATAATTGGATAATTGGATTGGTTGAAATCGGTTAGGGGGTTATCGATATATACTTCTGTAGTCATAAGTGGGTGGCGCCAAACCCATTTAACAATAGTCAATAATCTTGTGTCTTGTTAAAAGATTGTTTCAAGTTAGCATCTTTAGTTCTTGAAAGACCGGAGCTTTCGTATTTCTGAAATTTACTAGTATATGGTAAGTGGCAGTAATTTTAGTCCGATTTCAAAAATTTTCAACATAATTCCTTTTTGCGCCAAGACTGCTAAATGTGCCGAGTTTGGTAGAAATTAATAAACTTGCCACGTTTCTATTTTCTGCTAAGAGGTCATTGCATATATTGATTTTGAGTCAATTAGCATAAATAGTCACTAATTTATCGCAGTTTTCGTACTTCTGCAAATAAGAGTTATATGCGAGGTGGACGTGGTTCTTGTCTGATAATAAAAATTTTCAACGAGTTTCTTAGTGAGGCCCTAAGCAATGTTCTCACCGAGTTTGGTAGGAATTGGTGAAGGGACTACAGAGATACAGCATTTACCCATAAGTGGGCGGGGCCACGCCCATTTTCCCAAAATTTTATAACTGTCTTATTTTATGCCAAAATTCTACTTCAAATACTAACTTTTGCGGAAATATCTTAGTTTTTGCATATTTCGAAAATTCCGTTATCAATCCCAATCTACCTTGTATAAAGGGCAACCTACTTACCAAATTTCGTTCACATAGCTCAACTTTTGCCCGAGTTATCGTGTACGCAGACAGACTGACAGACGGACGGACGGACACACGTGGCTTAAATAATCGATTTCTCTTTTCATTCTGAGCATTTGTGTATACATTTGTCTATATCTATCTGGATTCGTTTTCTACAGAATATTTTCTTATATTTGATACCTTTATCTTTATACTACATTGCACTGAATTTTTTTAATAAAATTGTTGAAATAATCATATTTTTTTAAATTCCAAAGCCCTTTAAAAAAAATCCTGACGTCAGAGAGAAAAACTAAGTACGCAGTTATACGTGGCAAATGACCACTTGTTGATTTTTTTTAAATATTCGTAATATTTTTTGAGCTATTTTTTAGTTGTTATTTTTCTATAAAAACTTTAACAAAACCACATAAATCATGTTCTACAGGATATTTTCTTATATTGGATACCTTTATCTTTATACAACTGTTTAAGCGACTTATGCATTTCCCGCATAAACAAAGAACACACACACGCACTTGTATATTGCACTCCCGCCCAAAACCAAGTGCAGCAAATAAACACACGCACTTGTGCTTAAAAATAATTCGTTCGTTCTTCATTGGGTATGCATTTTTTAATGCACTTCTCAACTGCCGCAGAACAAAACCTACTAAAGTAGTTAATTGCTGGCACTCCAAATCATGCTCAACAATCCCGCTTGATGCATCACCACTCCTCCGGAGTGGTTTTAAACAGCAAAAGCCAAAGCGCTACAAGCTGTTGGGGCTCTGTATGACTTTCAGCATACAGAGGTGGTAACTGATGGTTATCATTGGCTCCGACGCCTACCCAAAACATTT
This sequence comes from Rhagoletis zephyria, assembly GCF_001687245.7. Classification (NCBI taxonomy): domain Eukaryota; kingdom Metazoa; phylum Arthropoda; class Insecta; order Diptera; family Tephritidae; genus Rhagoletis; species Rhagoletis zephyria. The sequence goes on from NW_016157110.1 coordinate 664,994, forward strand.
TTGCTTTAATAAATTTTTATGCAAATACATTTATCCTGGTCCTGCCCTCACACTGAGTTATTCAACTACATTGCACTGAATTTTTTTACAAAATTGTTGAAATAATCATATTTTTTTAAATTCCAAAGTCCTATAAAAAATCCTGACGTCAGAGGGAAGAGCTAAGTACGCAGGTATACGTGACAAATGACCACTTGTTGCTTTTTTTTTAAATATTCGTAATATTTTTTGAGCTAACTTAACTTAACTTTAACAAAACCACATAAATCACAGTTACAAACTTTATACAAAATTTAGGAAAAAAATTCCACAAATTTTCATCAAAATTTCAACTGTTTCATCTGACTCTTTAGAACAACTTTGGGTATGCAATTTTAGTCTAATGAAGTGCCAGTTTCAAACGGCTAAAAAATCCCGTTGATTTTTTTTTGGATGACGGATTTTTGCACTTTTTCCATATAAGCATGAATTTCTTATGAAACTAAGTGCGGGAGACCGTTAGCAACATTTCAAAATATCACCGCCATTTTTTGTGAATTACACTTGTTATATAAAAAAAAACCGCAAAAGTGGTTTAAAAAAATATTATCAAAAATCAGCGGGATTTTTTAGCTGGTTGCAACTTGCACTTCATTAGACTAAAATTGTATGGGCTAGAATACTGCATACCCAAAAATGTAGTAAAGATTCAGATTAAAAAGTTGAAAATTTGTTGAATTTTCCTAAATTTTGCATAAATATTTAAACTGTGATTTATATGCTTTTTACTACCTTCTTCTTCTTCTTCTTCTTATTTGGCGCTGTAACCGCCTAAGCGATTTTGGCAGAGTTCAGCAAAGCACGCCAGTCGTTTCTCTTCTGTGCCAACTGACGCTAATTGGAAACGCCAAGTGAAGCCAAGTCCTTCTCCACCTGATTTTTCCATAGCAGTGGTGGCCTCCTTCTTCCTCTGCTACCACCAGCCGGTTCCGAGTTGAATACTTTCAGAGCTGGAGCGACGGTGTCCATTCGAACGACATGACCAAGCCAGCGGAGCCGCTGTATTTTAATTCGCTGCACTATGTTCGTGTCGTTGTAAAGCTCATACAGCTCATCGTTCAGCGTAAAGGCCCGTAAATCTTCCGCAAAATCTTTCTCTCGAACACTCCAAGAGCCGCCTCATCGAATGTTGTCATTGTCCATCCATCTGCGCCATATACCAGCACGGACATGATGAGTGACTTATAGAGCGTGGTTTTCGTACGTCGAGAGAGGACTTTACTCCTGAATTGCCTACTCAGTCCAAAGTAGCACTTGTTGGCAAGAGTGATTCTACGTTGGATTTCAATGCTGACATTATTATCGGTGTTAATGCTGGTTCCCAAGTAAACGAAATTCTCTACTTTCTCGAAATTGTAACTGTCAACAGTGACGTGGGTGCCAAGGCGCGAATGTGCTGACTGTTTGTTTGATGACAGGAGATACTTCGTCTTGTCCTCGTTTACCACCAGACCCATGCGCTTTGCTTCCCTATCCAACTTGGAAAAGGCAGAAACGACTTCGCGGATTTTGATACCGATACTATCGATGTCATCGGCATAAGCAAGCAATTGCACGCTCTTGTAGTAAATTGTTCCTNAGCAGTGGTGGCCTCCTTCTTCCTCTGCTACCACCAGCCGGTTCCGAGTTGAATACTTTCAGAGCTGGAGCGTCGGTGTCCATTCGAACGACATGACCAAGCCAGCGGAGCCGCTGTATTTTAATTCGCTGCACTATGTCCATATCGTTGTAAAGCTCATACAGCTCATCGTTCCATCGTCTGCGGTACTCGCCGTCGCCAACGCGTAAAGGACCGTAAATCTTCCGCAAAATCTTTCTCTCAAACACCCCAAGAGCCGCCTCATCGGATGTTGTCATTGTCCATGCTTCTGCGCCATATACCAGCACGGGCATGATGAGTGACTTATAGAGCGTGGTTTTCGTACGTCGAGAGAGGACTTTACTCCTGAATTGCCTACTCAGTCCAAAGTAGCACTTGTTGGCAAGAGTGATTCTACGTTGGATTTCAATGCTGACATTATTATCGGTGTTAATGCTGGTTCCCAAGTAAACGAAATTCTCTACTTTCTCGAAATTGTAACTGTCAACAGTGACGTGGGTGCCAAGGCGCGAATGTGCTGACTGTTTGTTTGATGACAGGAGATACTTCGTCTTGTCCTCGTTTACCACCAGACCTATTCGCTTTGCTTCCCTATCCAACTTGGAAAAGGCAGAAACGACTTCGCGGATTTTGATACCGATACTATCGATGTCATCGGCATAAGCAAGCAATTGCACGCTCTTGTAGTAAATTGTTCCTGAGCGATTTAGTTCTGCAGCTCTTATTATCTTCTCCAACATGAGATTAAAGAAGTCACAGGAAATGGAGTCGCCCTGTCTGAAACACCGTTTGGTGGCGAACGACTCAGAGAAGTCTTTCCCAATTCTGACGAAGCTGGTGGTACTGCTCACCGTCATTTTACACAGCCATATGAGTTTTGAGGGGATGCAAAATACAGACATATCAGAATATAGGCAACTCCTTCTAGTGCTGTCAAAAGCGGCTTTAAAGTCGACAAATAGGTGGCGAGTGTCGATCCTTTTCTCGCGGGTCTTTTTCAAGATTTGGCGTGTTGTGAATACCTATGGTCTATGGTGGATTTGCCAGGTCTAAAGCCACACTGATAAGGCCCAATCAGTTCGTTGACGGCGGGCTTCAGTCTTTCACACAATACGCTCTATATGACCTATGTTTAGAAGGCTGATCCCGCGGTAGTTGGCGCGAATTTCGGGGTCGCCTTTCTTGTAGGGTTCGAAATTTCAGACCTTGGTATCGATACTGAGTACTCATTCTGGCATCGAGCTCATGGTATTGATACCCTAAAAGTATTAGGGAAAAAGTATCGATACTACTCAGTATCGGACTCATTAAAATACGTTTTTTTTGGATACTAGAATTACTTTATTCTTCAATCATATATCTAGTTATTTCCTGAAATTAAAACAATAGAAATTTAAAATATTTGATTTTCAATTCACATTGCAGAACTTACTTTCACGTTAGAAGTAATTTTATTTCATGGATTTAAAATTTTATTAAGACATTTTTTTTTAACTTTTTGGGTATGCATTTTTGTAGCCTATTCAATTTTAGTATAATAATGTGGATGTTTGAATTAAAAGTCAACGGTAGTAGGCTATACGTAAACTTGAATAGGTTACAAAACTGCATACCCAAAAAGTTTCTAAAAATTCTGCATTTTCGTGAACTTTGCGTAAAATTGTATTGCCTTATTCATAAAATATAAAAAAGGTATATAAACTGAAAAATGTATGAAAATGTAATTTTAAATATTAAGCTCTTTAAACCTACTTTATTTTTTATGAATAAGGCCATTAAACTTTAACTTGTTTGGTTTATGTTATGAAACAGACTACACGCAATTTCAGTTTATTTTAAGTGATGGAAAAAATTGAATGATATAGTAGTCCATATATGCAAAGAAAATTGGGTTGCCAATGGAAGAAAAAATTTGAAAAGTTTTTTAATAAGTATTCGATACTACGAGTACTTTGCAAAGTATCGAGTAAAATCACCAAATAAGGTATCGAGTATTAAAGTACTCATTTTTATACCCTCAGTATCGATACTTACTCAATATCGATAGTATCGTTCGAACCCTACTTTCTGGTGGATTGGGCAGAGCACACTTAAATTCCAGTCGTCGGGCATGCGTTCATCTGACAATATTCTGCCCAAGAGTTGATGCATGCACCTTATCAACTCCTCGCCGCCTTACTTGAATAGCTCAGCTGGCAGGCTGTCAGCTCTAGCAGCTTTGTTGTTTTTCAGCCGCGTTGTTCCTATTCGTACCTCGTCAGAGTCAGGCGGTGGAACGTCGACCCGGTCATCATCGACAGCGGGCTCGGGTTCTTCTTCTCCACAACTTTCCGTGCTGCTACCATTCAGTAGGGAGGAGAAGTGTTCCCTCCATAATTTAAGTACGCTCTGAACATCGGTTACTAGGTCGCCTTGTTGTTCTTACAGGAGTACGCTTTGGTCTTGAAACCTTCCGTACGTCGCCTAACTCTTTGGTAAAATTTTCGGGCATTCTTCCTGTCGGCCAGCATTTCAAGCTCTTCGCACTTACGTATTTCGGCCTCTCTCTTCTTATTGCGGCAAATACGTCTCGCTTCCCTCTTCAGATCCCTATAGTGGTCCCACATAGGGCGCGTTGCTCCCGATCGCAGCGTGGCCCTGTAGGCGGCATCTTTTTTCTCGTACCAGTTGTTATTTCGGGCTCTCTGAAAGCCGACTACTTCTTCGGCGCCGGTACTTAATGAGTGAGAAATGTGGTTCCACATATAGGCATATACGAGCAATGTCGGTTTGTTGAAGAGTGCTCTCTGAGAGCAGGTGTGAGAGACGAGTAGCAAAAACACTGGTTGTCTGTTGTGATTGCAGCTTTTCGACGTTAAGCTTTCTTTGCATATTTGGGCGCACATTTTTTGCTGCACAGAGGCGGGTGCGTATCTTGGCTGCAACAGGATGGTGGTCCGAGTCGATGCTTTTGCCTCGGAGTGTGCGTACGTCGAAAACACTGACCACCCTGGCATTGAAGTCGCCAAGCACGATTTTGATATCATGACGGGGGCAGCGCTCGTACGTGCGCTCCAAGCGCTCATAGAAGAGATCCTTGGATGCCTCATCCTTCTCTTCCGTCGGGGCATGGGCGCAGATGAGCGAGATGTTGAAGAATCTCGCTTTGATGCGGATTGTGGCTAGACGCTCGTCCACCGGGNTGGGGAGAACGACAGTACTCGGCGATGGATTCTCTCTCCCACCACAAATCCAACTCCAAATTTGCGCTCCTATACATGGCAGCTGTAGTGGAGGTCGCAAAGCCCCATACATTGCTTGCCTTGCCCCGTCCAACGCATTCCTTGGATGGGGTGATGTCAGCTTTTGTCCTTACGAGGACACCAACCAGCCGGGCAGGGGCACCTTCCCCATTAAGGGTCCGGACAGTCCAGGTGCATGCCCTCAAATCGTAGTCCTTTAAACGTTTGCCGTGGTCGTAACCATAAGGGAGGTCTAATCCGAGGCTTTGCCTTGCTTCTTCACTGAATTGCTAAGGCGGGGGTGGTTTCGCAACCAAATACACGTTTATATAGCGAGCCGCTTGCTCCAAGCAGACACCCGCTTGGTGGACAGACGGTGCAGACTTCAGTGAGCCCTTAAATCGAATAAGTCGGAGTGGCCCCACCGAAGCCCCTCTCTTTCTGCCGTGACCCAAGACTCCACTCGGATTGGTTACCGCATCTTGCACATGGGTTGCTCACGTTGCCCAGAGTGCGCGAACGAGGACGCAAGAGTCGGGATTGAGTATAGCCATGCAACTGTAACTGCATNACCCAATTGCACTCCTTTTTACTACCGGGCGAAGAATATTGCTTTCAGCTGTCATTTCTTAGTATTATATACTACATAGAAGGTAAACTTCAAATGTTCGGGGGCGACGGCTAGGCTAGGTAGCGACGCCCATGTTAACGGGTGTGCATAGACATATCAAGACGAGTCCCGATAGCACGTATTTGTCAAGCTTACGATCAGCACTTGAAATTCTATTTTCGCATACATTTATAAGGTTGTGTACTTACCTTCAATGGTAACTTGCTCCCACACCCCTCGTAATATACACGTAGTTACTTGGCTTGCCTGGTGAACATTTGAAAACAAGGATTGTTCTATGCCGAAAAAATATACCCCTATTTTTTATTTTGAAATCAAACAACCGTTGTGCGAGAACAAAGTTAATATACCCTTGTGCACTAGTACGCTCGGGTATAAAAATTACAGTATAATTTGAAACCTTATTATGCCACAATTTTCCCGTAATTGATCTGACATGGTAGAAAAGGAAGGTCTAAAGATTTTCATACAAGTTTTCTAAATCGACATCCCTATTCTCAAAATAATGAAATTTTTTACAATTTTGTATGCGTTTTTTTTAATTCGAACGATAATGTTATCTTTCGGCCGAATTTTCATTCTAGCCTCTTAGGGCCGTTTGCACCATGTCTAGTTAACGCTAACTGGATGTACATCGCTCAGTTAAGCACATCAACTGCTTTATCGATCACATGTTATATGATGGCTGTCGATAACGTCGATAAAGAGGTTTAACTGGGAGCTAGAATTAACTAGACATGGTGAAAACGGCCCTTAGTGTCCATATCTCCGGTACAACCTTTAAGCAATTCTTCGTGAAGTGCTTGTACCGATGTCGTTCGTACCCACCCACGATAGTGAAGTTCGTCTTAGTATCTTACTTTCTTATTCCTCATTTTTGACTAGCTTTTTCTCATATTAGCTGCTGGTATATCTCGGTGTAAAAGATATGCCTCATATTAAATCCCCTTCTTTCGATAACCACCACCGCAAACGTATAAAGGACTATGATTTGAAGGTGTGCACCTGGAATTATCCGACCCTTAATGGGAAGGTGCCTCGGCCCGGCTGGTTGATGTTCTCGGGAAGACAAAAGCCGAAAAAGAAAACGTTGAGCCTTGCGACGTCTACTATAGCTACGGTGACCATATTTACAATAATTTTTAGATGAAAAATAATAATATTATAAATTTTCGGAAAATGGGCGCTTATGGTTACATGTGCATACCTTGGTAACCCCTGCACCAATTTCTTTCAAACTTGACACAGTTTTTGGCCTTGGTACAACATACCAAATGGCCGAAAATTTTAAAATCGGACAATAACGACGCCGACATCCCATATAACGGTAGTTTAGAGCAATACGAAATACTCGATAAATCAGTAAATATTAAAGCTAATTTATTCAAAATTGATGCTTGGACCAACTCTTTACCAGGAAATGCATTTATGTTAAAATTTTGGAAAATGGGCATGGCACCGCCCACTTATGATCAGATATACATATCTCGGTAACCGTCGTACCAATTTGTACCAAACTCGGAACGGTTATTATGCTACCCACACAAAAGCATAACGTTGAAAATTATTGAGATCGGACTGAAATTACGGCCGCTTTTCATATAACGGTAAATTTCAGAAATGCTTGAAACTTCAATATTTCGAAATTTAAGGTCGCTAATTTACTCAAAATTGATACTAAAGAAATTCCTTGAAAAGAAGTAGCAGTGTTTGGAATTTTGGAAAATGGCCGTGATATCGCCCACATATGCCTATATAAGTTTATCTCATTATGTCTAACCGAACGTTCTATCGAAGATGTTTAAAATAGGGGTAAAAGCACCCCGGCTTACAGTGTAGTGGTAGTGTTCAGGAAGGTGGAAAACATATTTTTAATACTTGCGCCGGGTATTTAATGTTCGGCTCTTACTTGTTTTTTATAAAAACAGCTTATTATTTAACCCTTTCGGTACATCTTTTTAGATTCGGGCTTTAAAAATCCAATTTCTTTATTAAATGATCCTTAATACATAATATAATAACATTCAATTTAATTTTTTTCCAAAATGCGATTTTAAAGTGTTTTTTGGAATGATGCCATATATGGTGTAAAAAATATGCAAGGATTTTTTAATATGGTTTTTTATTTTATTCAAATCAAATTAAATAACACCACAAACATTTAATAAAATAAGTTGGAACATGCATAGATTTAATAATTCATTTAAAAAATCTACCAGTTGCAATTTCCCAGTACAAACATATCGTTATTTGCTGGTGCGGATTTCAGCTCCTTCAAATATTATTGATGCCATATGGCATCATACACATTTAAAAATATACCACGCGTTTATTAGCACTTTTTTAAATTAAATTACAAGTTCTAGCAATATTTGACACTATTTTGGAGACTATAGTATATTTATTTGTTTTTAATTTATTGGGTTATTTGGTAAAATATAGTATTTTAATGTAAACCTTTCTAAGCAGAAGAAAATCGATATTTTAGTAAAGTTTTAAAATTGAAATTTTTCTTACTATGGATAAAAATAACACTACCGTATTAAAATATAGTTTATAAAACTTCCCATTACAGCGTTGCATATAAAAATATAATTTCAGATAAGCTCAATTAAATCTGTGAGTATTCAAAAAAGCATGACGCCATATGGCATCAAAATAGCGAAAGGGCTAACAAAAACAATATAATTCCAAATTTCAAACTTTGTAGAAAAATTAGAGAAATTCAACAAAATTAAGGCAAACTTTTTATTAAGATTATTGACGGTGTCAAGCATTTTCTTCCATACAAAGTGTGTTCGAAAAATTTTTTTTTATGGAATTAAATAATAACACTATTCGCAAAAAAAATTATCAAATATCAACGCGAATTTTTAGGTACTAGAAACTTGCACTTTCTTAAGCTAGAATTTAATGCGCCATAAAGCTGCATAATTAGACTTTTTCTAGAAAATCTTAATAAAAAGTTTATTGTAAAAATTATTTGCTGAATTTTTCTAATATTTCTACAATTTGAAATTTGGACTTATATTGTTTTTGTTTGATAATGAGCTGTTTTTTTTTTATAAAAAATAATAAACAGTAAACAAACAATGGAAAAAAGCCGAAACTGGTCAAAATATCGTGTCCCTATTAATTTTTACATGACTGTATTTATGTACATATGAGTAGTCCACTTGCAAATCGCGCTATGTAAAATTTTTTCGATTTTTAGTTATTGGTGGATTACGTACCAGTATTTAAAGTAGTTTCATGTCCACTAACAGCACAGTGCAAAATCTTTTTATATTCTGAAAAATAGCATCAAAAGTTAATTCTTCTTCCCAAAGTCGCTATCATACTTATTTATAAACTTTCAAAAGTATCCATCTTCTGATGAACTTAGAAAACTGCTTTATGTTGTATATACTGTTAATGTTATCTTATGACATCTTATGTTATGTTACAATTTTATAAGGCTCTTATTTATCCAAATTTTCAAGTAATGATAAAAAATATTCAATTTAAATGTTACTTGTTGTCGTAGTCGTTTTTTCAAACTTATGGTTTTCTAGTATAAAATCACATAACGCTGTTTGCAAGTGGACTACTCATATGTACTTTGAAAAGCAATAGACTTCTATGGATCGAAGATCTGATTTTGCATCTCTTATTTTATAAAACCGTTTGTTTAAAGTAACTATTAATAATGTGATCAAATTCAGAGTCTCATCAGCTTCTTAGAACGCTTTCATCAGCTTTCTTAGAAAAAGACGGTATCAATTTGGAAGGAGGGTATAAAGTGTGGTTGAAACGATGGCCAAATAAGGAAAGCGAAAAGCCGTTCCCAAAATCAGCAGCAGAAGTTCGTAGTAAATGCGACGAATATGCTTTTCCATTGATTAACAAACTTCTCCGCATTCTGGTCACACATCCAGCTGGTAACGCTACTTCCGAAAGAAGTTTTTCAACCCTTCACCGGTGCTGAGTCAATACTTTTAAGTATCTAATACTCTCGATACTCGGTACCGAAACATCTAGGCCTCGAATAAAAGCGCACATAAGTCAAAAATATAGAAAAAACGGTTCAGGGGAGCCTCGCTTATCAAAACCCGAATGTAGGAGCCAATAAAGCTTTTAACACTGATTCAAATGAAAGATGTATATATGTCGGTTCGAGGCCATAATACAGAGAAACTCTTACTTGTTTGAAGAATTTTTGTTCCAGCTGAATCGGACGATATCATTTTTGCAGGCCTGGGGGCAGATTCTGTAACCAGTTACCGACAATTTTCGAATCGGTATCGGTTTTGTTGACGTATGATATTAAATATTTTTCAAGGAGGTCGTATCTGTAACTTTGTAAAAAATAACAAATTTTTTCTTTAATTTTCTGCTAAAGTGACCAAACCACTTGTGTGATTTATAACTATGAAGGCAAACCATTTTGGTTGGAGTTCCTTTACAAATTTCTCTCAGATATAAAACCGATAGGATGACAAATATAACTTTTCGATGCTCATATGTGATGTAATGTGTCGCAACTATGGGTTTCTCATATTTTCCCTGACCCTGAAAAACCGTTATGATATTCGGAATCAGGAGAAAATTCTACAATTAAAAAGTTTTATTTCATTCTTGGTGATTCTTTTGTCGAGCAGTGTAATTTGTAGTACAGCTTAAAATAAAACTGTTGCCTATAAATAAATTCAAAAACGTGTTTTTACATGTCCATGTATACCGTTATTAGTTAAAAAAAAACAAAGAATGATAACCTCGGGAGCTTTATTACTTCCATTTCTTTGAAAAATATTTGCGATTTTTCAATTCAATTTCGGGAAATAAGTTTCACATAACACATACATATAAAGGGTATTTTTTTTAGACACGTGGTTTTCAAGAAGAAATAAAACGCATATAGTTTAATGTTATGGCCAAGAATTTAGCCTTATTATAAATATTTCAGGCAAGTGACCGCCGCGGCTGGCTCGAATAAATTGCAGCCGAGAGGCCCAATTTTCGACCACTTTTTGCAGCAATTGGGCCGTATGTCAGCAATAACGTTCCGAATATTCTTTTCCAAGGCGTCGACGATTGTCTCGGGCTTTTCTGCGTAGACAAGCGACTCCACATAACCCAACAAAAAATAGTCCAGCGGTGCTAAATCGCACGAACTTGGAGGCCACACCACATGCCCACGACGCAAGATAATGCGCTCACCAAAAGTTTCCTTCAATAAATTAATTGTTTCGTTGGCTGTATGGCATGTAGCGCCGTCTTGTTGGAACCAAAGATCGTCCACATGAACATCCTCCAATTAAAGCACGTAAAAGTCATTGATCTTGGCTCTATAGCGTTCGCCATTGACATTCATATCTTCTTCGATACTCTGCTCCACAGCAGCAATAGCGTCTTCAGTGCGCACTGTACGGCCTCTCTGAGGATGCGCATTATCCCCTAGAGTAAACATGGTGCGAAACCGATCCACGGTTGCTCGAATTACCGACTCTGCTGGGCTATTATGTCGACCGAATATTGGGCGCAGCGCGCGATGCATCGCTCGAACCGAACCATTATTTTGGTAATAAATTTGCACGCTCTCGGAATAAGTCTGTTCATTATGAAATGGCAAACCAGACTGAGTATAAATCAAGTAACAGCTGTCAAAAAGACCAACTCCAAAAAAAGTATTGCCTCATTGAGAACCACACGTCTAAAAAAATACCCTTTAGCGTTTTCTCCTATATTTTACCAACCGCCAAAATCGGATATCGTTTAGAACCATAAGCGTACGCAGGTACGGCCCAAAGTTTCATTGACAAACGCGAGACAGACGGGCATGCTTTTGCAACTATGCGCATAATAATTTTGCCCTAACTGATGTCAGTATTGCGGATTAACGAGCCGCAAGGTCGTGGGTTCGAATTCCACGGCCAGTAGAACTTTCATTTAGTTATTTCGGTTTTATTAATTTTTTTATAAGTTCCATATTTCTTTTAACGTTGCTTTCAATTAGTTGTTGTTGACTTTTTAATAAAATTAAGTATAATAAAAACTGTGATATAAAATAAAGCAAATGAAAATAAAATAAAGTAAAATTAAATATATAAATCAAATATAATAAAAAAAATTAAATAAATAATAAAAATAAAAATAATTTTGTTTGGTTATTTGTACAAAAGACAATAGCTGGCCATTTTTACCAGTGTTGTCATCGAAAATTCCCCGGATCCGAGTTAACTCCCAAAAATTTCGCGCATTTGTTCGGCTGCTTATGCACATTTTAAAGAGTTAAAGCAAATAAAGGCTGTTTATGCAAATAAGCGAGCCCGTTTATCAACCGTATAAGTTTCTTTCTATGCATTTCGTAATCAATTTCCAATTAAAAAATTTATACTATAAATTAAAACTTTAGGGTTATCCACATTCATTTTTGTAGTTTTGGTAAACTGCTGGTTGTTACTCGATAACTTGATCAACTGTGAACTTGCTGTTCAGCTTACTTTTGTTAGTCTGNTAAAAGTCATTGATCTTGGCTCTATAGCGTTCGCCATTGACATTCATATCTTCTTCGATACTCTGCTCCACAGCAGCAATAGCGTCTTCAGTGCGCACNTATTCATATCGGGTATTTACTTCAAAAAATGGCTATCTTTTAATATTTTCTACTTAGTTTGTATTTGTAATTTAGGTTTATGTTTGATTAGCATTCACAGAGGCTTTGTAGAAAACACAAAAATCTTTAAATAAAGACGTAATTTTTTAGCAAAAAGCCAAACCGACTTCAATTCTCATGTAAAACTTTAAGATTACCTTTAATTTCTTCGTAATTCAATAATCGGATCTAAACCAAATTAGGATGGGACCACCTCTGAGGTACCACCTTTCCTTTAAAAAAAAAAACAATTATCGAAATCGGTTATGCGGTAACGTACATAAAAAAAAATATTCCGAAGTATAGATAACCTCCTCCTTTTTTAGAAGTCGGTTAAAAATAATGAAAAAATTACGATTTTGGTGTGAAGTCGCATTTTAAAATTTGCGTGCAATTAAGTTAACCAATATTTTTTTTATTATCTTAACTCTTTAATAAGTTTATAATACACTTCATGCAATATAAATTCTTTAGAAGGGCTCGGTACAACTCAATCAGTGCTGCCGTTTGCAAATTTTCGAGCGAAGTGAAAACACACTAAAAGTGAAGTGTTTCGGAGTGACTTGGGAGGAAAAGTGAAGTGATTATCGAAGTGACGACTATCATGCATAATTAGGGGTGTGGGGTTTTTCTATTAGGTTATTTATCACCTGATTGGTTTATCGATTATTTCTGTATCACCATAAAAGTAATCTTTAACCTTTATTAATTTATAATTTATTGTGTTTCTGTGCAAATCTAGTGCTGGAATATCTTTAAAATCACAATGTCTCACACGTTGAGGAAAGAAAATCAAAAATTACAATTCACTGTTGATATTAACACTAAAATTTAATTAACCGATTATCGATTCACAACAACAATGTCATCCCCAGATACACAGCAACAACGTCATCACGAGATTCACTTAAATGTTTAATTTTTGCTGTAAAATTTAAGATATATGAAAACTAAAATGTAATGGTTATTTTCCTCAAATATTTACTAAATAATTATGAAACTTTATGCACCCATTCATTTCTGTCCGTTTTACAACTATATATGTGAAAATGAAAATCAAAAAAAAAAAATTCCAAATAACCGATGCCAGATCGTAGATTTATTAGGCTTCTACTCAAACTTTTTGCGACCACTTTCTTTGCCATACTTACTATTAAACAAGAATTTTAGCAAAATATTGTTGATTTTGGTTAAATAAATCATTTATTTCAAAGAATTTTTTATTTATTTTCAAGTTAAATCTAATTTGTTGAAAGTGAAGTAAAACGAAGTAAAATGAAGTGACGATGTGAAGGCTTCTAAAGTGAAGTGAGAAACTTTAATTGAAGTGACTGCGGCGGCACTGGTTACAATAACAAGTAATTTTAAAGAAAAAAAATGCGTGTGTAACACCGTACACATGATAGAAGTGAAACTTCTTAAAAAAGGTGTGAGTACCAGGTACCTACTCACGAAATTGGATGTGTAAACATATGTTTACGGTTCGGCAAACCATTAGGCGATTGAGTTACATACATAGGTTTGGTTAGAAATCAAACAATAATTTCATTTCACCTTATTAATTTTCTGATATACATATAATTTATTTATTCATTTTCCGGTAACACCACCTTATATGAATTCGCGCTTCTAGCATCCATAGGACCGGGTTGTAATGGAATTGTATGTTTAACAAATAAATGAAAATGTTTATAGTGCAATCAATAGATCCTTACGAATTCGNGCACCCATTCATTTCTGTCCGTTTTACAACTATATATGTGAAAATGAAAATCAAAAAAAAAAAATTCCAAATAACCGATGCCAGATCGTAGATTTATTAGGCTTCTACTCAAACTTTTTGCGACCACTTTCTTTGCCATACTTACTATTAAACAAGAATTTTAGCAAAATATTGTTGATTTTGGTTAAATAAATCATTTATTTCAAAGAATTTTTTATTTATTTTCAAGTTAAATCTAATTTGTTGAAAGTGAAGTAAAACGAAGTAAAATGAAGTGACGATGTGAAGGCTTCTAAAGTGAAGTGAGAAACTTTAATTGAAGTGACTGCGGCGGCACTGGTTACAATAACAAGTAATTTTAAAGAAAAAAAATGCGTGTGTAACACCGTACACATGATAGAAGTGAAACTTCTTAAAAAAGCTGTGAGTACCAGGTACCTACTCACGAAATTGGATGTGTAAACATATGTTTACGGTTCGGCAAACCATTAGGCGATTGAGTTACATACATAGGTTTGGTTAGAAATCAAACAATAATTTCATTTCACCTTATTAATTTTCTGATATACATATAATTTATTTATTCATTTTCCGGTAACACCACCTTATATGAATTCGCGCTTCTAGCATCCATAGGACCGGGTTGTAATGGAAGTAATTGTATGTTTAACAAATAAATGAAAATGTTGATAGTGCAATCAATAGATCCTTACGAATTCGCCATTACCAAGGCACTAAGTAACGTACGCATTTTTGTTTGCAAAATGCATTTATTTAAGTTGAAAGAAGACAAATGCCTTTGTTCGGCATTTATTCTTACTCGCTTTCTATCTTCCAAGGCGAATTCATATACATATTCTTATCACTAATTCATATATTCATGTGGTAGCAAGTAAATTAAAAGCACCCTGCAGGGAAAGCTACTAGTTGTGAACTAAAATTCTACCGGTTTGCGTTTCAGCCGAACTAGTTCACGTTCTATCCTTTTTCAATGTTAGCGACTGGTATTTTTAACATGTCCTACGAGATGTCAATTGTCAGGCTATGCATCAGCATCTACTAGTATAAATACTAGTAGCATCATACCAGTTGATGAGATAGTCTGCCAATTCATTCCCCGTGAAAAGCATAAGTGTGCCTTTTTGCTCGCGACGCTCCAGCAGTCACAATGGCCGACAGAGAAGAGCACTCGCG
This sequence comes from Rhagoletis zephyria, assembly GCF_001687245.7. NCBI lineage: Eukaryota > Metazoa > Arthropoda > Insecta > Diptera > Tephritidae > Rhagoletis > Rhagoletis zephyria. The sequence continues at coordinate 680,036 of NW_016157110.1, forward strand.
TGGTAAGCCTGAGGTCCCAGGTTCAAATCCTGGCGCAGGTAAAATTTTTTTATTTTCTATTTTTTATTTTATTTTTATTTTTTATAAATTTATTTTTTTGTTTATGCTGTTTATTGTAATTTTTTAATTTAATAAAAAAAATATTTTTGTTCAATTTCTTTGTTTTTATATTTCTTCCTAAATGTTTTTTTGCAACGCAATTAGATTTTCAAATTTGTTATTTATTTATAAATTGAATAAATTATTTTTACTTACATTTATTTAACTTTAAAAATCTTAACCACCTCCAAGCGGCCTCGAACCTGCGATTTCAGAACCAGAACCAGTAGTCTTCACGTGACGCCACAGCCGACATTTGTAAGAAAAGCAATTAATTGCGTTTTATTTTTGGCTTTGGCAATTCAAAGGCAGATGTCGCTGATCGCCTAAGTTCTTCGAAATTGTCGAACTGGTAGGCACATACTAGTTAATGAACTAGTATTTTTTCTAACTGGTTTGGCTTTTCACTGCAGGGCGTAAGTATCACATGTATGCGTAGTCCAATTCACGAAATCATTTCATCGATCTGAGTAAAAACTAAGTGCATAAACTCTATTTCGCGTTAATTGAAATCATGAAATGATGTTCATTCATTCAGTTTCTACTCAAACGCATGAAATGATTTCATGAATTGGCCTACGCATAATGGTAGTAAATGACAGAATGAATTACAACGAACACATCCGTTTGACATAATGCAAGCCGAAAACGTTGGTTCAAATCAATCCGCCGTCAAGTTGGACGTTTTGCCCACAAACATTGCAATTTTGCGAGCAGTCTCATTGTAAAATCTCAGTTTTACAATTTCATAGTTTCGGCTTACATTTATAAAATTCCACGGACACACGTATGTACCTATTTCGGCTGAGTTATCCATTTTCGGTTATTTAGTGTATAAAATAAACGCAAATTAAATGAGTTTGTACAACATGGCCATTAATGTAGCGATAAGTTGTACAACTTGCCAGAAAATCCAAATTTTTTGATCTTTCATACAACCACGACATAAATTCATTCAACAGGCCCACAAACGGTGCAATCTAGAGCAAAACAACACCTAGTTGAACCAGCGGTCGCTTCGTTTATGGCTTTCTTTAAGAAACATCGGTCGAAAATTTCAACTGCTCCTGTAACACCACCTTATATAAGTTGGCCTTGCCGATGATATCACATATGTTCATCAGAGTATACCCGTTATTATAAGGAGATAACGGGAGCACAAAACTACTCTAGAAAATTACACGCACAATGACAAACATGAACAAATGTACAAAAAACACATAATTTTTGACAATCAGTACGGTTCGTATTTATATCAACGAGCAGCTTATAAGATTTGTTTTCGTTTGTACTACATATGTGCATACATACATGTACGCAAACATATGTACATACACAAACATATGTACATATGCACAAATATATATACAACCATTCAAACATATGTACATACATGAAAAGATTGCTGTCCATAAGTACATATGTACATATGCCCATCAGTACATCAACGATGCCCGTTTGCTTCATCATAAATAGCACTGATCCAATACTTTTCGTGAAAAATCCTGTCAAACAGCAAAATTACTCTTTGAAGTGAGATTAAAAAGTGAGTAACAACAAAAAGTACGGGAATAAAAAATCCATTTTTCCTGTAAAAACGTCAACCAGTGATTGCTTGACACTTTCCATGATTTTACCAGAAGAAAAAGTTCGGGTAAAATCTTGCAACTTCATTCTCTACACAACTTTCTAAAAAGTCGCTCTCATTTACAGGATTTTGGAGTACGGGAACATTTGCAACTTCCTGCAAGTTCGTGTAAAATCCTGTAAGTTCATGGAGTACTGGATCATAGCTAATATATCCATACAAACATATGTACATATGTACGAATCGATATAGTTACGCGAAGCATGCTTGCATCATTTATACATATATTGCTTGGTAGCGGCAGAGCTGAAATGCGCAATGAGTTCGTTCATACATACATATATATGTATGCATACATACGTGCATTCAAACATACATACATATATACATATGTAGGTACTCGTACCCGTCATGCGTCGCTTTATTTCTTTTTTCCCCCTCCTTATACTACCTATATCTATCTTCCTTCTCACTCATGTAACGTTTTCAGTTTTAAAAATTTCACTCTCCATTTTTGCGATACCGCCGCCTAAGAAGTTTCACTTCAAAAACACAACCGACTTCAATTCTCGTATACAAATTTAGAAGTACCGTTAATTTCTTCATGATACAATGATCGGATCCAAACCAAATTAGTATGGGACCACCCCCGAGGCACCACCTTTCCGAGAGATAGAATTATCGAAGTCGGTTAATGTGGTTTGGTACGTGCACTTCTCTCGGGCATAGGACGGATGGTGTTGAAAATGGGCAAAATCGGACAATAACCTACGCCTACCTACCATATAACGGTAATTTTCGGAAATACGAAAACTGCGATATTTTAGTAACTACTGAAGATTGTTCACTCAAAATTGATAGTAACAATAATCTTTAGGCGAAAAATAATAATATTATACATTTTTGGAACCCATTTATGGTTACATGTGTATATCTTGGTAACCGCTGCACCGATTTCTTCCAAACTTGGCACTGTTGTTGGCTTTGGTACAGCATACCAAATGACCGGACAATAGCCACGCCTACATCCCATATAACGGAGAAATACGAAATCTTCGATAAATCAGTAAATATTTAAGCTAATTTATTCAAAATTGATCCTTGCAACAATTCTTTACCAAGAAATACGTTTATGATAAAATTTAGGAAAATGGGCGTGGTAATTGTGATTGCCACATAAAAGCAAAACGTTGAAAATGATTGAAATCGGACTAAAATTACGGCTGCTTTTCATATAACGGTAAATTTCAGAAATGCTTGAAACTTCAATATTTCGAAATTTAAGGACGCTAATTTACTCAAAATTGATACGCCCCGGCTTACAATGTAGCAGTAGCTTTCGAAAAGGTGAAAAACATATACTATTTAATACTTGCGCCGTGTATTTAATGTTCGGCTCCGCGTGAACTTAGACTCTCTTACTTGTTATTTATATATTTATTTTATTTTGCTTTATTTTATTTCATATATTTATTATAGTATATATATATATTTTATTTTTTATTTACTAGTCATTTAGTTCATTTAAATTTTTGGGGTTTAATTTCATTAAAAAAGTCTTCAATAACTATAAAATTAGCTAGCGGGCCCGACGAACTTCGAAAAGATCCCGGGATTCCGGAACAAGAATTTTTCGCATCTCGGCATCCGGGGATTGTTAAAGTACTTCAGGATTGAATTCGCTAGTATGTATGTACCTTGGTGCCTTGAAAAATCAAATTAAAATATTAAACTTTGCAGCACTGAATACAAAAGTAGTAGTTGCGGAAAACAACCCTGCAGGGAGTGACGTTAGCTTATACCTAACTTTAGTCTGTTTACGCGAACACTAGTGCTAACTATTAACTGTGTATTTTGTTCGAAAAAAGCTAACTACTTTTGTGGGGCGATGGCCGCAAAAAAGTCAGACCTGGATACCTCTGCATTACATGTCAACTAACTTGTAACTAACTACTTTTGGACATAAAATATCAATAAGAAAAACAAAATATTTTTTTTTTTTTTTACTTTTTTATTTACTTATTTATTTACTTTATTTTATTACATTTCATATTTGTTTACATATTCTGCTCTGGGTGGCCCCATATTCGAACACCGTCAGACATAACTTCAAAATGATAGTATAAAATTTCGATCTTCCTTTTATTTGTCCTGAATATGAAAAAGAATCTGCGAAGTTCAGAAAAAAAGTGTATTGAAAGTAATTTTTGTATGAGGATATTTAATAGAAACTTGTAAAGAAAACCAACTCCCGATTGCGTCTGCATGACTCCTGCACGACTTTACAATTCACTTTAAGTTGGTTTTGTCATAGCTAATTAAAAGTGAGGTATTAATCGAAATCTCGCCAAAAAGCAAACTATAAGTTGGTTAGTTTTAACAAATGATAATTTTTCACTGCAGGGAACGAAACTGAAAAAGCATTAAAAAGCAATGAAACTAACTGAATATAATATGCTCAAACATACATACATACAATATATGCTACCCTAATATGCAATAACAATTTTTAATATGAAACCATTTCTTCTTGCACCTTTTGCTACTTAAAATATTTTGCCTGCATAGCGATAGCTATCAGATACAAGTATGTATGTATAACCAAAACTGGAGGTAGTCTTTTGCAGCTGACATTGTCCAGCAATACCACAAACATCTGCCGCCCGCAGCACCTTCCGTATTGTATATGCAAAAACTTTTGCGAAACTTTTTGGTATCTATTCGTTTGCTCTCCTGTTGAGTGTTAGAAAAAAGGTCGCTTGATTTCTTTGTTGCAGTCTTCTAGTATGTAGGCATTCACTCGCCTTAAACGCTCACATTGACCTATGAAATAACGGCACAACCTTTTTTCGCAACAAGACGTATGTGTGGGTGCATACATGTGTGTAGCTCTGCTGACATTTATACCCCTGCAGGAAATCTAACCATAAGCTAACTTTAAGTTGATAAGGAAGGAGCTATGTCACTTATCTGTATATTTTCTTTGATGAAAGCTAACTATATTTCTATGGTGATGGTCGCGAAATAGTCAAGGGTGGATACCTCTGCTTTATATGTAGTCAAGGGAGATTACCTCTGCATTTGATGTAACTAACTACTTTTGGGCATAAATATCAATAGGAAAAACAAATTTTTTTTTTTGTCAATGTTATTCTGGCTTATTAACATGTTATTTTTAATATTTTTATTGAGCTTTGTCCCACGATTGTTTATCAGGAAAAATTGAAAAAGCAACAAAGTCTAAGCGGTAGAAGTTATAGCAGCTATTTCGGAGATCACCACATCTCCTCATCAGACTTCTTTTTTTTTAGACTTCAGCAGGGATCGAACCTGCGTAATCGATGTTCAAAGTCAGAAGCGTTAACCACTGAGCTATGTACACCCCGTAAACTCTTGTTGCTAATTCATGTTCCTTATTCAACCAACTACAATCAAATGCAGCTGATTTTGCCGCTATTTAAACTCGACAGTGTGGTTGTTGTTGTCAATTCTATACATCCATTTGCTAATTTGCTTTATTGTAGATATACATAGTTACAGGCAGGCTCTTCCTAAACTATGTATTTGTCAATGTTATTAACTTCTACCGCTTAGACTTTGTTGCTTTTTTAATTTTTCCTAATATACAATCGTGGTACAAAGCTCAATAAAAATATTAAAAATAAAATATTTTTATTTTGCCACATTTCATATTTGTTTACATATTCTGCTCTAGGTGGTCCCATATTTCAACTCCGGCAGACATAACTTCAAAATGATAATATGTAATTTCGATCTTCCTTTTATTTGTCCTCAATTCGAAAAAGTATTTGCGAAGTGCAGCATATTTAAATAGAAACGCGTTTAAAGAAAACATTTTCCTGCATTACTCCTGCAGTACTTGTCAACTAGTTTCAAGTTAGCTTTTTGTAGCTAACTACAAGTTAATATTTTACAGAAATCCCGCAAAAAAGCCAACTACAAGTAGGTCATTTTTTATCAATTGATTATTTTTTTCTGCAGGGACGCTTATCAAATTTTTGGTTGCATATGTAGATATGCATATGGGTGCTGTTCGAATACCCTTTTCACATCCGAATCTATTCTAGCAGGGTATAAGGTGGCGGTTTCCATAAAAAACACCTATGCGAACGTAAACCAACTGTGAAAAATATTCGCATCATAATATATCTTTATACATGCACGTATGGGGATGTACTATATGTACGAGTACGTACATATGTAGGTGCACATGTATTTGCTTGGCGGAAGGTTTGTATTCATTGCCTTCGTCCATCATTTCAGGCGGATCTACTATATTTATGCTTACAAACTCTTTAATCGTAAGCACGCTCGTACATACACCCACCCACACTCATTTGCCCCTCAGGTACCTTAATATTTATTCACCGTAACATCTTTAGCATTTCTATTCTTGTTTAAAAAAAATTTTCATTCCTCCTTTGGTTAGTTTTGATGTGGTTGAATTAGCGTATTTGTTATATGGGATAATTTTAAACACAAACAAGTAAGAGCAGCGCTGTCTTCGGCTATGCCGAAGGCTTCATACCTTTCATGAACATCTGCAAATTTTAGTTTGACAGATTACTGATTTTGAATACATCTGCATACATCGATAGAGGAGTTACATACTTATATAAAAAATCGCATCTAAACAATCAGAGGTATGGAAGATATACTTTATATGGCACCAATCTAAGTGATTTTCACTGCTATGTGATCGGTATGTAAACC